>NC_050582.1:52079983-52257635 GCF_011100635.1 Trichosurus vulpecula
CCTTTAAGTTTTGGTAAACATGCAATATTTGCTAAATGATCACCAGTATGAATGAGCAGCCTTGCCCACACAGAGGCCACGGGTTCTTGCCCTCTTGGCTAGCTCCTATAGAAACGAGATAACTAGCCCCAAAATACAGTTCGATTTCATGCAGTTTGATTGAAAGTTGGGTCATACTTTGCACAAATGTATGGAAATCAGGTTTTTGTAAACTTAAATCCCATCTTCCCAGTCTCAAAAGTGCTTTTGTTTTCCCCCAGGACGCTTAATTGATCTTCTTCTTCTGCGGGCTCTTCAGCTAGCAGGGGCTTCTTACCCCGCTAACTGTCATTTTCTCAGTTTCTTCCCCCACTCTGATTGTCAGAAAGTCAATCATCTGCAAACAAACACTTTGCTGCCCTAGGGGAGCTGGTGCTTTAAAGGAACCCAGTGGGGAATCTTTTTCTGAAGTGAAGAATCCTGTCTGAGTCTCCTTCCTAATCCAGCCCTCATGCAGCTACCAGCCTGGGAAGACCACATTGGGGAACTTTCCCTCTGGCTCCTTTGTTCCCTATAGGATAAAATACAAACTCTGTGGCCTGTAAGGTCCTCCCCAATCTGGTTGCCAGGCTCCCGTTTCCAGCTTCGTTACATATATCCTCTCCCTTCACACACTCTACCTTCTGGCCAACTGGGCGAGGTGTTCCCTGAACTCAGTTATGCACATCCTCCCGACCTAGAACTTGGTCCCTGCTGAACTCCACTGGTCTAGAACTTGACTTTTGTTTAAGACAACCCAGATTCCAGCTCCTACCGAAAGCCTTACCCGTTGGCTCCCCCAGTTATTACTATTCCTGTCCTCTTTGTGTTACCTTGCCGGTACTTAGCTTCGTGCTTGTACACCCTAGAAGGGCATCAATCCTGTGCAGGTAGTGAACATTTTGCTTTTTGTCCTTGTCTCTCCAGTGGCCTAGCACAGTGCTTTCTGCAGAGCAGGGGCCTCAACTGGATCCAGTTCAATCGAAAAGTGAAGAATCTGCTATGAATCTTTTCCGTGAATTCGGATTTTCTTCAAGAAAGAAGCCCAGGTGTACCATGGGGTTAAAGCATATTAGAGGGTATGGTGGAACAAGATAATTTGAAGCTACAAGACCCACCATCTCTGCTGTTTACTTCCTATGTGACCTTAGGCAAATCACTTTTTAGCCTGTTTCCTGCCCTGTAAAATGAGGGGGTTGGGCTCAATGACCTCACGGTTCCTTCAAGTTCTTTATACATGATCCTATGACCTGGGTTTGGACTCAGGTTCTGCTACTGACTAGTTGTGTGACCAGTGTGGTACAATGGAAAGAGTTCTGGATTTGGAGTCAAAGGTTCAAATCCTGGCTCAGCCACTTACCACTTCTGGAAAGCCCCTTCCCCTCCTTGGGCCTCAGTTTCCTCTTCTGTAAATGAGAGGATCGAGCTGACTTCTGAGGTCCCTCCAGCTCTAGACCTAGGATCCTATGTATGACCTTGGACAAGTCCCTCCCCCTCCCTGGGCCACAGTTTCCTCCTAGGGTTGGCCTGGATGGCCCCAGAAGCCCCTTCCAGGCTCCAGAGCTAAGATCCTATGAACTTTCTTCTCCTCTCTGGGCCTGTTTCCTCCTCTCTTAAATGGAGTGATTGAACTAAACAACCTTGCAGGTCCCCTCCAGCTTTAGTTACCAAGACTCTGACTACACTCCCTGGTCATCGCAGATTTCATGACCAAAAGCTTTCCCGGCCCCAGCCGACAGACTGACAGCCCCGTCATTTGCACCACTATTTCCTTGGAGGAACTCCAGTGGGGTGGCCTTGGTCCCAAGGCCCTTTCCAGGGGGGCTCCCAAGTCCTGCTGTGAGAGGCATCCAAGTCATCTATCCCGGGGTCACGAATCAGCAGCGGTGCAAAGACACAAAGCAAAGCAGAGAATTCCCACTTACTCCAGCTCTGGCCTGACCGGCCTAAAAACTCCCTCTTCTCAGGGTCCCACACGTAATTTTTCACTTGCTGCATTCTGGCTGCCAGACTCCGTTGCTCGGTGGCCTGGGCCTCGTCCTCGTCCTGGTCCTCTGAGTGAAGCTGGTTCCCTTCATTCTCATTCTCCTGGAACCAAGACAAAACACAAGCCCCTTTTTTGGAAAAAGAAAAAAAAACTTTCCAACAGCCCATCCCACTGGCCAAAAATAAATGGAAAACCACTCAAGAGTTGGCTGCATTTCAAAGTTCCATTTTCCCATAATCCAACCTTTTGTCACCAGAGGCAGGATTTCTCTCTTTCTGGGTTTTTTTTTGAAGGAGGGGGGTCAGATGCTATCCCCTCTGACTTAAATTCAGGAATCTTTTCATTGAGGGGCCAGTGGTGTTCTCAATCTCATTGATTTCTGCCTTTCTCCCAGGCCTGCTTATGTCAACATTTATTCCTGCCATCCTTGGTTCTACTTAACCCTTAGTGCTCGGGTCTCAAGGATTAGATTAGAGAATGTGCCAGCTCCAGGAAGGCCTTGAGAGGGGAAGACTTTCAAGGTAGGATGGGGTTCTATCAGAGGAAGAGCTGAGAACCACATAGTCCTTTCAGTACAGCCCTATATATTAATGAAATATACCCACTCACTCCTCAATTTCTTTGGTGGATCTGAAATCCTTTTTAAATTAAAATGTTTTCAATAACCAACGATCTATTTTCTTTCCCTTCCACTTACCCTTTCCCCATTATAAAAAGAAAAATAAAACAAAAGTCCTCCTACAGATATGTATAATCAAGCAAGACAAATTGCCATAATGGTCATTCTGCACCCTGTGTCCATCACTGCACTCTCAGGAAAGGGGTAACATGTTTCATCCTGGGCCTTCTGGGATTGTGGCCGCTCATTGTGATGATCAACGTTCTGAAGTCTTTCAAAGTTGATGGTGTCTCCAATATTGTTGTTGTGGAAATTGTTCTCGTGGTTCTGTTTATTTCACTCTGCATCAGTTCATTCAAGGCTTCCTGGGATTCTCTGAAACAGTTCCTTTTGTCATTTGTAACAGCGCAATAGTTTTCTGTTACATTCACATACCATGATTTGTTCAGCCATTCCACAAATTGGGCACCTACCTCTTTAGTTTCCAGTTTTACCACAAAAAAAGAGCTGCTACAAATATTTTTATACATATGGGTCCTTTTCTTCTTTCTTTGATCTCTTTGGGGATATATGCCTAATAGTGCTATCACTGGGGCAAGTTTCATTGGGTCACATTTTTGCTGCCTGAAGTTTTGCTGTTAGAGATTCATTCCTTTGGGTGTCTCTAAGGAAGCTTTTGTTGTTCAGTTGTTTTCAGTTGGGTCCAACTCTCCATGACCCCATTTGTGGTTTTCTTGGCAGAGATACTGGAGTGGTCTGCCATTTCCTTCTCCAGCTCATTTTACAGATGAGGAAACTGAGGCCAACAGGGTGAAGTGACTTGCCCAGGGTTGCACAGCCAGTAAGTGTCTGAGGCCAGATTTGAGCTCAGGAAGATGTGGCATAGTGGATAGAATACTGGACTTGGAGTCAGGAACACCTGAATTCAAATCTGGCCTCAGACACTTACTGGCAGGGTGACTCTGGGCAAGTCACTTCACCTTGTTTGCCTCAGTTTCCTCACCTGCAAAATGAACTGGAGAAGGAAATGGCGAACCCCTCCAGAATCTTTGAGAAGAAAACCCCAAAAGGGTCACAAAGAGTCAGAAATGACTGAAATGACTGAACAATAAACAAATTGCTTTTGGAAGGATGGCAAAGACAATAAGCTTTCCTTAGGCTTTTCAATCAGCTCCTAAGAGATAGTGCCTACCACAAGAGACAGCATGGCCTGGTACACTAACTAGGGGGTGGGAAGACCAGGTTTGAGTCTCAATTCTGCCTCTACCCTGCTGCAGAGCACTGGGTAAATCCCTTTACCTCCCTGGGCTTCAGCTACCTACCTTCTTGAGAGAATTTCTCCCTGGGGTTCCTTCCACTTCTAGAATTCTATGATCCCTGTTCTAGACCTCCTTGGTCTGAAAATAGTCAGGAAATAATTAAGATCCCAGATCTAGAGCCTAAAAAGGGCCTCAGAGGCCAGTTAGTCCAACCCTCTCATTTTATAAAAGGGGAAACTGAGATCCAGGGAGGGGAAGGACCCTGCCCAAGGTCACACAATTACATAAAGTCATTGATGTTGATGGAAGTGGAAGTGACCTAAGGAATCATCTAGTCTAACCCATTCGTTTTATAGCTGAGGAAGCCGAGTCCTGAAGAGGTGAAGGGGTGCTCAGAGACATGCTGAGCTTTGGATTACTGAGTTCTGCAAGATTTCAGAGAAGGGTTGGAACAGTCAAGAAAGCCTTTGTGGAGGGGGCGGGGTCTCGAGCCAGGCCTGGAAAGGGGAGTAGGCTCCGTGTAGGTTTCCCAAAGCCAAGTTCAAATGGTTTGGGGGATAATCCACTGTTTGGAGTCATCCAGACCACTGTTCTGGATTCCTACCAGGGAAGTTAAGCAAGAGCTGACCCTGCTGACTAAAGCAGTAAAGGAAAACCCAGCCTGGTTCCTTGGCCTACCTAAAGAGGTCAGAGTCAGATGACTAGAATGGTCTCCAACTCAGCATGTTTACAGCAAACTCCTCTTCCCTACCGCTAAACTGGCTCTCCTTCCTCTTTCTGATCAGCTCCTGCCCCCTCTAGCCTCCCAGGCCACTCAGGCTCCATCTGAGACTTAAGCTTGACCCTTCTCACCACCAAGTCCTTTTCAGTGGAGCATTTAATGGAAACGCGCCCCCACATCCCACAGCTGCCAAGTCCTGTACGTTCCATGTTATTTCCTGTATCTGTCCACTAACAGCCGCCACCTTGGCCTGGGCCCACACTCACTGCCTCTTGCCTAGAGTATTGGAGTATTGGAGTATTAGAGTATTGCCTAACTGGCCTCCCTGCCTCTGTCTCTCCTCTCCAATCCTTCCCATGCCAAGCTACCAAGTCAGTCTCCTGAAGACATGGGTTTGATCACATCCTCCTCACTCAGGACAAGTCACTTTCACTTCTCCCATCTGTAAAATGGGAGGGTTGGATTCAAGAGCCTCTGGAATCTCTTTCTGCTCTAGACTTGTTATACTAATTCGACCTCATCCAACTCACTTCCATTTTTCAGTCCTACGTTTCCTCTACTAGAAAATGAGAGAGCTAGGTGAGGCGGCCTCTGAGGGCTCTTCCAGCTTGAGATCTGGGACTAGATGACCTTGACATTTCCTTCTAACTCTAAATTATAATCTGTTGACACTTTCAGCTCTGAATTTGAGTCTTATTCTGATATAAGTTGGAGTAGCTAGGTGGCGCTGCATTGGATAGAGCAACGGGTTGGAGGCAGGAAGACCAGAATTCAAATGTGGCCTTGGATACTTACTAGCAGTGTGACCCTGGGTGAGTCACTTAACTCTGTTTGCCTCAGTTTTCTCAGTTGTAAAATGAGCTGGAAAAGGAAATGGCAAACCACTCTAGTATCTTTGCCAAGAAAACCCCAATGGACTCACGAAGAGTTGGACATGACTGAACAACATCAAATTCTGATATTATTGGTTTCCTTTGTAATCAGTCCTATGCATTTTAGTTTATGTACTTAAAAAACGTGATTCTGAGAAGGAAAGGTCCACGGGCTTCACCTGACTGCCCAGGGGTTCCAGGACATCCACAAAGATGAGTAACCTCTCTCAAAGGTTAAAGGTTTAAACTACAAAGGTTAAAAACTCCTAGCCTAAAAGATGAAGTCAACTCTCCTGATCCTGACATTCAAGACTCTCCATTAGCTGACCCTAAGCCTACCCTTCAGGTGTTCTTGTCTCCCATTATTCCACCAAAACAACCATCCTCTCTAACTAGGCCGTGTATTTAGCATCCCCTCAAGATGCTTTGTGCCTTTGCTCAGTTTGTTCCCAATCTGGAATGCCCTTCCCTCTCCTCCTTGCTTGAATCTGGCCTCAATTCCAAGGCACAGCTAGGGACCTACCTCTTCCAGTAAGCCTTCTAACTGCCCTGGCCTTCCACGGAACACTTTAGTCCTATCCTGACCTCTTCTGCCCCATCTCCCTGTATTGTGGGATGGGCACATGCACAATTTGGAACCTCTTCAATGTACACTCTGTGTATGTGTGTGTGTGTGTGTGTGTGTGTGTGTGCGCGCGCGCGTGGAATTGGCTTCTCTCCCCAGCTAGACTGCAAGCAAAGAGAGGGCAGAGCTTGGCTGAGATGGTGTCTGTCTGCGGCTGTCTCTCCCACAGGTCTGGCGTACAGAAGAGCTCAATCATTCTCCCTGATTGAAGGAATATAGTTCTCTCACTCACTGAGACATGAGCAGTTCTGATAATAATTAAAATAATAATGATAATAACCCAGTCACTAGGCCCAGTGGCATTGGGCCCTTCCTCAGGCCCATCTTGGCTCCCTGGGGGTCTGCCAAGACTCCTTGCTTCAGCAGCAGACAAGGTTGGGCTCCCTTTTCCCTCCTGCTGGCTGAGTCTCAACAGCAACTGCATTGCTGCGCTGGTCAGCCAGTGGCCCTGCCACAGGGCCTGGAGGAGCAGAGGGAAGCCTGAGCCAGCAGCAAGGCCTCTTGGGTCAGGAGGACCCTCGGCCCAGGAGGTGGGGGGGTAAGGAGGGCACAGGGTGGGGGGGAAGCTTAGCTCTAAAATCTGACTCTGAGGAGTTGGGGGGGGGCATCAGGGATCCATAGCTCTGGAACAACAACCAAAAAGCAGAAAGTCAGGGAGGCCTCCTAGGGGCCC
Source organism: Trichosurus vulpecula (assembly GCF_011100635.1). NCBI lineage: Eukaryota > Metazoa > Chordata > Mammalia > Diprotodontia > Phalangeridae > Trichosurus > Trichosurus vulpecula. The sequence continues at coordinate 52,086,758 of NC_050582.1, forward strand.
CTGCAGTGATAGGCCCCATGCCACACTTGAGATGCTAGATTGGCTTAGACTATGCTCTGACAGGTTTACATGGATACATCTTCCTCCTTCCCACCCCTTTTCCTCCTTTCTTCTCTTACAGCTTCCTCCCTCTCTCTTTCACTCCTTCACTCTTTATCTCCTTCCCTTACTTCCTCCCTCCCTCCCTCTCTCTCTTCCTTTCTCCCTCCCTTTTTCTCTTCCTTCTCCCTCTCTTCCTCTCCTTCCCTCTCTTCCTTCCTTCCATCCTTTCTTTCCTTCTTCCCTTTCTCCATCCCTCCCTTCTTTCCTTCCTTCCTTCTCCCTCTCTTCCTCTCCTTCCCTCCTTTCTTTCCTTCCTCCCTTTCTCTCTCCTTCCTTCCTTTCTTTCCTTACTTTTCCCTCCTTTCCTCTCCTTCCCTCTCTTCTTTCCTTCCCTCCTTTCTTTCCTTCTTTTCTTTCTCTTTCCTTCCCTCCCTTCTTTCTTTCCTTCCTTCTCCCTCCCTTCCTCTCCTTCCCTCTCTTCCTTCTTTCCCTCCTTTCCTTCCTTCTTCCCTTTCTCTCTCCTTCCTTCCTTTCTTTCCTTCCTTCCTTCTCTGTCCCTTCCTCTCCTCCTTCCCTTCCTTCTCTCCTTCCCTCCCTCCCTCCCTTGCTTCTTTCCTTCCTTCCTTCTGAAACATTTTCTCAGCACCTCCTGTATTCAAAGACAGCTGTTCTGATGGCAGGAGCAACCATACTGATGAGCTCAGGAATCTTCTGGATTATTGGGAAGTATACAAGGCCTGCTCTAAGAGCCTTCCCACCCCTAATCCTCGCATAGGCTGGGTCTTTCGCTGGCCCCTTTATGTGCAGGCCAGCTTCCTTTTCTCTGGTCCTTGCCCACTCTGGCTACCTCTATTCTTCCCTACTTTTTCCTTGGTCAGGCCCATTGTTCCCTCACCCCACACCTATCTTCTGAGAGCTGGGCGTGTGTGTGTGTGTGTGTGTGTGTGTGTGTGTGTGTGTGTGTGTGTGTGTGTATGTGTGTGGGGAGCGGTCCTATTCCCAAGGCTGAGCAGCCTGTTGACTCTCAGAGTTGGTTTCACTTGAGGTCACATGTATTAGCCTGTTGACACTGAATACAGATTCCAGTAGATGCAATCCCACCAGGGGGGTGCTGGTTGGACTTAAGGGTCAGGTGGACTCAAGGCTAGATTCTGCTACTTGTCAGCCATGTGACCTTAGACAAATCCCTTTTTGGGGCCTCAGTTTCCTCATCTACCAAATGGCTCTATGATACTGACACCATCCACCTCAGGAGACTAAAAGAATGAATGGAAAGTGTGACCCAAATGTTAATGGGGTAGCAATCCCATTGAGTTCTCCCTAGCTTACAGGTAGAGGGAAACCTCACCGAAAAGGTCAGACTGTTTCATATTTGTTAGAGGAGCTGCTTAGAAACTCAGAAATCACTGGGTAAGTGACCCTGTAGCTGCTGACAGTGGAGTGAACTGTGTCCCACGTGGCTATGGGGTGGAATGGGAGATGTCAAATGATTCCTTCTGACATGAAGGGGCCCCTGGGCTCTTGCAGGCTCTGTCAGTCCCAGCCCTGGGAGGTTCTGCCAAGTTTGAAAGGGACTTACTAGGGAATTGTGGGACTGTTGTGAATGAATGAATGGATGGAAACACATTATGCTAGGCACTGGGGTTACAAATACAAGGAAGTAAGACAGTTCTGACCCTCAAAAAGTTTGCATTCTAATAGGGGAAAACAACATGTATGAGACTGATGGCTGGTCAGAGAGAACAGTGATTGGAGTTATAAGGCAAATGATCCTGTTCAAAGATCTTCATATAGCACAGGATCCAGAACATAGTAGGTGCTTAACAACGTTTGCTGATTGACTGATTGGTGGAATCGCTTACTTAAGAAGAGTGGGAAACTTCCTTCTGCTTCCCTACAAAACTGTCTAGTAAGGCCTGATTAAGGAAAGGTTGACCCTCTGTGCTCCTGGAGGGAGTCCCGACGCTAATGGACTTGTGGTTCCTTGCCCGAATTGAAGTGAATTTCATGGGGTAGTTTTACCACCCTTGCCTGTAGTGTCCACTTCATCTCCAGACAGGCCCATGCTTAAGCAAACCCAGCCTACAAAAATCCTGATTTCCCCAAGTGCTAAGTTAGTCCTGGCCATAGAGAAAGCCCAAAAATACTTGTCGATGGGCTGCTAAGGATGAACTAGGGAGCATTTACATGCTTTATGGAAGAATATTTTGTTTAATAGAACCATTTTACACAGGGCTCCTTTAAAGAGCAAATTCCCCAGTGCCCATGAAAGAGTATTCAATTCTTAGGATGACTTTTCTGAACATGCTGGATATATAAACTGAGGTACCCTGTCATTTTTTGCATGGAGCTGTACTCTAGAATTTGTGACCATGAGGTGGGAGGGGGTTGGGATGGGCAGAATGAATTCCTTGGATGGGAAGCCTTTCACAGATTATACATGGAGATTAGGGAATTGAGGTCTCTTTCCCCTGTTCTAGGGAATGCCCTGCTTAGATGTTGGTGCTAAATTTCCCTTTAATCCCCAGGCCAGAGTAGATTGAAAAAGCCACTCCATCTCCTGACTCCAGGTATTTTCATTGGCTGTTTTCCTTGCCTGAAACATTCTTCAGCCTCATTTCCTGGCTTTCGTGGGTTCCTTCAAGTCCCAGCTAAAATCTACCTTCTATGGGAAGTCTTTCCCATCTCCTCTTAATTCCACTGCCTTCTCTCTGTCAATTATCTCCTGTTTATCCTGTATGTATGTTGGTACATAATTATTTTCATCCTATTAGATGATGAGTTTCTTGAGAGCAGGGACTGCACTGTGTCTTTTGCCTCTTTTTGTATCCGAGTGCTTAGTATAGTGCCTGACAGATAGTAGACACAAATATTTATTGACTGACTTATCAAAGAAAAATTGCCAGGGTGCCCATTTCTCTAGCTCATCAATGTTCTTCTTAAATATCAATGCCCAGAACCAAATACAACTCTTCAGATGGAGTCTGACCAGGGCAAAGTACAAAAGTGCAAAAATACACTTCCTCTGTACCAGATAGTATGCCTCTTATTGCAACCTAAGATTACCTTAGTTTTCCTGGCTGTCATATCATACTTTTGGCTCATATGGAGTTTGCAGTCCACTAAGATCCCTCAGATCATTTTCAGATGAGCTGCTTTTCAGCCACACTTCCCCCATCTCATACTTGGGAAGTTGATTTTTAACCCAAATTTAAAATTTTATGTTTATCTCTAGTACATTTCATCTTACTAGACCTGTCCCAACATTCTAGCCAGCCAAGATTTTGGTGGATAATGACACTGTCATCCAGAATAGTGATTATCTCTCTTAACTTTGCATCATTTGAAAATGTGATTGATTAAATAAATATTCAATAGCCCACGACCTGTATTATCTAACCATGCCTAGGCCAGTTGACTCACGGGCTCATAGAATGTCAAACCTGACCCAAGAGGCCACCTTGTTTCCTTTTCTTCTTCCCTTCCCCCCAAATCCCTTACAATCTGAATGGGGAGCCTACCCTGAGCTGTAGGAGCAAATATTTTGGTTCTAGAACCTCAAGCAAAAACATCAGAAGTGTCATTTGAACCTCTCCAGATCTACAGAGAACTATGCAGAATTGGGAATGTGGACAAATGTGTCTAGCACACTCCAGTTTGATTTTCTGGGATAGCAAATATTTTAACTGTGGGGAGAGTATGGTAGGGATATTGATTAAGGGATCCCTGATCAATTGAGTCCCTCCAATCCATTTGATGAAATTACAGAGTGTGAACCTTTGTCATGAGGGAGCACTTTCCATGGAGCTGAACATACACATTGAGCCCCTCCCCCACTTTTTCATTGTTAGTTTTTAAATAAGGAGAGCAGCAGGTGGGGAAAGGGGGTCCTTCATTAGGTGGGCCCCAGGCAAATGCAGACTTTGCTACCCATTTCTTCCTGTAGCCTAGAATTCAGGTGATCTGACTATCCTTTAGTTTAGCTTCTCCCCAGCCTAAGAAGGAACTAAGCCCTACCCCGACCCAACCCCAAGATCAGGGCTAAAGCCCCTGGATAATCATTCTGGGGCTGGTGAGAAGGCCAAAGGTCCTAGCTTAATCACTATTGATCATGAAATCAGATTCCCACCACCCCAGCCCTGAAGACCCCACTTCCTACCAGTTTGACCATGACATCGATCCCACCTCTCCCTGGGACTCACTGGCTTGCTGGACAGATTCAGTGAAAAGTCCTCAGCCCCTGCAGACTTGGAGTTCCTTTCCATGGCTTGGTGGGGGAAAGTGGGAATGGCCTGGAGGGTGAGCCGTCGGAAGGCGAGGTGGTGACTGGCAGCACTGGCCGCTGCAGATACTGGGCACCCCATGGCACTGAGCCCTCTTGGCAAGAGTCCTCCCCAGAAATAAGCTGACATTTCCCTTGCTACCTGACTGATTGGCCCCCTCTCTGCTCGAGGGAAAGCCCTCAGGAGAAAAGCAAGCTCATCACTTATAAAGAGGCAGGGAAATCCAGGCTTCAGGAATGAGAGAAGCCCCCCCCCCCCAATTCCTGCCTCCTGGAATCTGGTGGATCCAATGGGGATCTTTAGATTTTGCATATCTTGAGAAAGAATTGGATATTAATAGGGGAGGGTAAAGAGCTAGGGGAGAGGTTGGGGTGGGTGGGGGTGGGGAGGGGGGATGGCCAAGAATAGCTTGCTTTGCTCATAAGGCTGATATCATCTATCAAGATAGATTATCTTTGGCCCCCAAGCAAGTGCTGTGCTCAGCTCTAATGTCCCAACTCTGTGACAACCACGGCCCCCTTCTAACGGAGATTTGAGGCCCCCCTCCCCACATAGTCCACCGGAAGGTATTTGAATATGTATTTGTTGAATGAATGGATGGCTGAAGGAGAATATTTGTGGCATAAATAAGAAGGAGCCCGGGGGCTGCATATCAGGCTGTCCCCATCAGTCACCCCCTCCTCCTCTCCCCCCGCCCCGAATCCTGGCCAAATCTCCGGAGCGGCTGCAGAGTCTATATTTATCGCCTTAGTATTGAGGCAGGGAACAAGCTGGGACTTCAGTGTCACTTTCCCAGACATATATATCTCCCCAAGCCTGTGTGGGATCCAGCAAGAGAAAAATCGGGAGAAAGGGCCAAGAACATCAGACAGTGTTGCTGGCCCGCTGGGGACCCATTTACCGGGAGGTCTGTGGTGAGCACAGCACGTGACCCTGTTGCCAGGTGGCTGCAAATGCCTTGCAAACTGGGATTCCAGTCACGTTAGGGCTGAAGAGGAACAGTCTAGCTGCTTAGCTTGATTTGTCTGCTGTGAACCTGATCCAGGCTGTTCAAATGAGATCGGAGCTCAAGGGCTGGAAGGGAGCTCAGGACCACCAAATCCAACCCCCTCATTTGACAGAGGCCCAGGGAGGGCTCTTTGCTTGCTCAAGGTCACACAGAGGCTCCAAAATCTAGAGCTGGAAGCGAACACAGGCCAGCTAGTCCAGCCCCTTCCTTTTACATAGGAGGGAAACTGAGGCTCAGTGAGGGGTCTTAGCTTGCTCAAAGTCTCACTTAAGATCCTAAGCCTAGAACTGAAAGGGAGCTCAGAGGCCCCTTCCTTTAACAGAGGAGGGAAAGTGAGGCCCAGAGAGGGGAATTAATTTGCTCAAGGTCACACTTAGGATCCTAAGTCTGGAGCTGAAAGGGAGCTCAGAGGCCAGCTAACTCAGCCCTTTCCTTTTACAGAGGGGGAAACTGAGGCCCAGGGAGGAGAAGTGACTTGCCCAAAATCATTCAGGTCATATCAGAGGCAGGATTTGGATCCAGGAATTCCGGTGCCAGAGCCCCATGCTACTTCATGGTCAGCTAGAATCCAGATAATTGCAGCCCTCAGTTAACTAAAATTCTCCCAGGTTTCAATGAATTTGAGTCCTGAGAAACTGAAATAAATCCCATTTTTCTACTCATGTCAGTGACCTATTCCGAAAGGAAATAAACCCCAATGGCCAGCCTGGGCTAAGGCTATATTTGTCTCACTTTTCTATACCTCTGTCTCCATCTCCATCTCCATTTCCAGTCCCAGGCAGTGGTAGCTGATTGTGACAATAATACAAGCTCTCATTTCCATATAGATTTAAAGTCTACAAAGCACTTTCCTCTAAATAACCCAGTCAGGTGGTTAGCAGTGCATATTGCTGGGGAGGGGGGTGGTATTATCCCCGTTTGAGAGATAAGAAAAATACTGTTCAGAGGTGGCACTGAATTGCTTATGGTCATCGAGTTAAGGCATATCAGAACCAGGATGCCAATGAAAGACTGTGAATGCAGTGTTCTTTACACTGGACTGGACTGCCTGTCTACACGGAATTCCCCCAGACCCTGCAAGACCATTAATCAGAAAAAATCCAGCTATAGTCCTGAGATGCTGTTCCCTGAGGCAGAAACAGCCCTCTCTTCCCCCATGTTCATCGATCGGTCAATCAACAAACATTTATTAAGCACCTACTATGAGCTAAGTACTGTGCTACGAAGGATAAGAGGCAAAACACAATCTTTGCCCTAAAGGAGCTTACAATCTAACAAGAGACAATATGAAAACAAATGTATACAAAACAAGCTAAAAACAAGATAAATAGGAAATAATTAAGAGGGGAAGGCACTAGAATTAAGAGGTGTTGGAGAAGCCTTCCATTAGGTGGTGGAATTTTAGTTGAGATTTAAAGGGAGCCAGGAAAGTCAGTAAACAGTGGAAGAGGGAGAGCATTCCAGGCATGGGGGACAGCCAGAGAAAATGCGTAGAGCAGAGAGATGGAGTGCCTTGTTGATGGACTAGCCAGGAGGTCACTGTCACTGGATCAGGGAGTAAGATGGAAGAATATTGGAAAGGTAGGAGGGGGCTAGGTTAGGTTATGGAGGGCTTTGAATGCCAAACAGAGCATTTGCTTGCCAAAAAGACTGTTTTATGGAGAACTCACGCAGGGCAAGAGATCACATGGGTGGTCAGAAGAAGGAATATAGGGACACTCTCAGGGTCTCTCTTAAGAACTTTGGAATTGATTGTGTGACATGGGAGACACTGGCACAGGACTGTTCAGCATGGCATGCCCTCATCAGAGAAGGTGCTGTGCTCTATGAAGCAGACTTGCGATAGCTCAAAGGAAATGCAGGATGCACAAGTTTGGAGCATCCACCCCAAATGTTCACATGGACTATTTGTTCCCGACCTGTGGTAGAGCATTCTGAGCTAGTATTGACCTGATCAGCCACAGGAGGACATCCTGAAGCTTGACTCAAGCATAGTAATGTCATTTTGGACATCGGAGGACAACACAACCATACCATTGTATTTGATCCTGGAGGCTACAGAGGGCCACTGGCAGGTGGGTGGGTGGCTGAATGGAGGATGAATTCGAGTGGAAGCAAGGCAGCTTCAGCAGCCACTCAGCCTTCCACTTTCCTAACCTTTCCATGACCTTGCACTCTTCCTCTTCCTCTTTTTTTGGGGGTCTCCACATCCAATCAGTTACCAATATGTGTCAGCTCTAATGATAACATTGCTGGGCCTTTGCCAGTTGTCTTGACTTATGTCTTGCCACTGGACTCTGATGACCCTGGAGGAGAGAGTGAGGCTGGTGACTGCACAGCTCTGCCTCGCTTAAATCCAGTTCACTTGCAAGTCAAGACATCACCCTCCTGATGTCATTGGTCCTCTTCAAGAATGAAGGGTGAACAAGAACAACCATAACGTCTCTTGTACCCGCTCCCTTCAGAACAATAATAGTAAATATAATTGTTATCATAGATAATATTTGTAAAGTTCTTAGCATGGTGTGGAACATGGTAGACACTACATAAATGTGAGCTATAATTATTATTACCAAGCTAAGTTAGAGATATAAAAACAAAGACAGTCCCTGCACTCAAGTAGCTTATATTCTAATGGGAGAAACAAAATATGGGGGAGTGGTGGTCATGGAAGGGTATTTTGGTTTGAAAAGTTGCAGAGATGGTAAGTAGAGTCACAGGGGAGCAGATCGACATGCTTTTCTGAGTAGCAATGGTGGTACTGAGGTGATTATAACTCTGTAGAGACAGTGTTGTGGATTGAATAGAGAGCTGGCCTCAAGGTGGGAAGAAGACTCATTCTCTGACACTTGCTGGCTGTGTGACCCTAGACAAGTAACTTCCCTTATGGTCTAGGCCAGAGGTGTCAAAAACACAGCTTACAGATCTGATGTGAGCCCACAACACTCCTGAGTACAACTAAACAAATGCAAATGTAATTGGGAAATATTTAACAAAATAAGTAAAAATAATATAGAACATTTGTTGTTCAGTCATTTCAGTTGTGTCCAACTGTCTGTGACCCCATTTGGGGTTTTCTTGGCAGAGATACTGGAGTGGTTTGCCATTTCCTTCTCCAGCTCATTTTACAGATGAGGAAACTGAGGCAAAAAAGGTTAAGTGACCTGTGTGACCAGGGTCACACAGCTAGTGAATGTCTGAGGCTGTAGATAATGTTAATATGTGGTTTTCTAAGTCCTTATGTCTTAGTGATCCTCATTTCTGTTTTGGTCTGGGCAATTCTCTAAGACTCAAAGTTGCTTGAGAAGGTGCCAGCCTGCATTGAAACCAAAGGCCCAGGCCCTCCCCAGGTCCAGAACTAGAGAAAGTGTGGTGGGAGGGATTGGTGGGGAGTCAGAAGAGGGGCAGATGTTGAGAAGAGGGCTGAGTAGTAATGGCAAGCAGCCAGTTGCTGCTATAGTGAATGCACACACATACACACACACATAGATATGTATATAGGTGCATACATATATTATGTACATTTATAATCACTCACTGATTAGGAGAGTGGACCCAGCACAGTGGACCCAGAGCTGGGCCCAGAGCGTTCCTTTAATGACCCCACACTTCCCCCAGAAATGAAGACCCATCTCTTGAATATCAGTATTCTACTAATGTTGTAATATGGTTATAAGAGATGGAAAGGAACAGCCTCCAAAGAATTGAAAATGAGCATCACTCGGATGGCAATGGAGAGGCCGGGGTGCTTGTGAGCAGGCTGCAGCACATTACAAATAAGAAACTTCAAAGAAGAACTGGAGGAAAGGATGTTATCAGAGAAATATCTGATTGAAAAAGATGGGCTGATCGTGTGGAGGCAGCCAGCACTGGATGGGAAGTAGAATGTCCAAGTACTCCATTTGTATTCTGGAAATGTTAGGAGAAAGGAAGAAAGGCCTCTCATCAGCCAGGCCAGTCAGCAAGTATTTATTAAGCCCTTGCTATGTGCCAGGCACTGTGCTAAGCCCCAGGGGTAAGAAGAAAGTGAAAACCCCAGTCCCTGCTCTCCAGAAACTCATATTCTGAGGGAGACAACATGAAACTATTACATGTGTACAAGATACACAAACAGTAATCTCTAAGGGAAGAGGCTGGCAGTGGACAGGACTAGGGAGGGCTTCTTATGGGAGGTAGAATTTCAGCTGACTTTTAGAAGAGGTCAGGGAAGGCAGCAAGTGAAAATGAAGAAGGAGGGAATTCTAGGCCTGAGGGACAGCCCATAAAAACTCTCAGAGTTGAGAGGTAGGGTGCAAAAGAAGGCAAGGGGAATGAGGCATAAGGAGACTGGAAAAGTAGGAGTGAGCCAAGGAGGAGGACCTTGACTTGGGTGGTCCTTGAGGAGAAGGAAGGCAGGGCAGCTGAGCTGTGGGAGCAGGGAGGCTGCTGTCAGGGGCCGCCCTTCAGAAGGGGGCCCATCTTCCAGGATGCTGCAGGTCAAAGGAAGGAGGGAGGACTTGCCAAGCCAAACAAAGGATTTTAAATTTGGACCTGAGATAATAGGGAGCCATCAGAGGTTATTGATGTGTGAGGTAAATAAAATGCGACGACTTCACAGGGAAGATATGTATAAACATATATCTATATCTATACTAAGAAGTGTTTAAAAATCAAAAATAGGAAAGTGAAAAAAAATTCTGAGGCCGTGAGAGTCTGATGGCTCAGCCTCTGGGAAAATTTGCCCTGAAACTTTTTGTTCTTTCTTCTGGTTCTGGTTTAAAGATTTGCTCAGTAAGAATAGGGTCACTGTGACCTGCTTTCCTTTACTGTAAAAGTATTGTAAGAGAATGGAGAGGGTCTCCCCCTCCCCTTATCCTATTCTCCTTCTTTAGATTTATAGTTGTCACCTCAGTCGTAATCATTAACTAAGGGAATGGGAATTGGAGTTTCTGTGAGTCAACTTCCCGGTTCTTTGTCTAGCTTTCGTGCTCAGATTGTAAGCCCACCTCCCAGCCAATGGTGAGAAGGGTCAGAGGTGGGTGGGAATTCTCTTGTGTTAGGTATAATTATGGGTGCTTTGCCTTTTGTAAAGCGCCTCCTTTGCTGGTTCTGTGCTAGCGGAGGATGTCCAATTCTCAAGAATTGAATAAAATTTATTTCTGTTCCCACCCTGAGATGGCTCCTTATTAACTTTTAATTGGTGAGGGTCTTTCATCCTACATTGAGGAGGAGGGTGACAGGGTCAGACCTTCAATTTATGAAAAGCACCTTGACATTTGAGTTGAGTCAGGATTGGAGTGGGGAGCGAGGCAGGGAGAGTAACCAGAAGGCTGTGGCAATAGTCCAGGGGTGAGGTGATGAGTACCTGCACCAAGGTGGCATCTGTGTGAGTGGAAGAAAAAATCTGAAGTGTGGATTCAGTCAAAGGGCTGCTCAAGGCCTGCAGGTTCCCTACCCCTGAGCTAATCCACCCCCTTCCTTTCACAGAGGAGGAAACTGAGACCCCAGGACAGGAACTAAGTCAAGATAAGAGCCTAGATTTAGAGCTGGAAGGAATCCCACAGTTCTAGTCCAACCCCCTCATTACAGAAACAGAAACTGAGTCCCAGGGAAGTAATTACTGGCAGATAGGTTCCTAGAATCCAAGCTGGGACTTGAAGCCAGGTCCTCTTTACTCAGCTCATGAGCCAAAGGAGACATGAAAGGCAGTAGATCACTTGGGGCCAAGGGCATCAAAGAAGGGAGGCCTCCCAGAAGCAGGCAGGAGGCTTTGACTTGGGTGGTCTTTGAGGAGAAGGGAGCCAGGGAACCAGCGAGCTGTGGGAGCAGGGAGGCTGCTATCAGGGGCCTCCCTGCAGAAGGGGGCCTGGCCAACAGGACACTGAAGGGAGGCCACTGGCAGGGGCTGCCCTGCAGAAGGGGGCCCAGCCTCCAGGATGCTTCAGGTCAAAGGAAGGAGAGCCAGGACACCTGGCCTGCTGTTTGCTCTGGGCTGGTTCAACAGGCCAAGGTTGAATGTCTTTGAAGGAAGAGGAGAAAGAAACCCAGGTAAGACCTCTTCATGCCAGACTTTGAGTCCTGGTTGGGTTTTTCCTTAAATACCAGTCTCCAGGCTAGAGAAGGAATGCTATTGGCCCTCTAGTCAGCCGGGGAACTTGAAGGGGTGTGGAGGGACCAGCTAGCTTGGAAGCTACCCTGTTGGGTCAGATGGAATTCTTTGAGACCTGCTTTTCATTCCTTGCAGCCTGATGATTCTTCATGTTTCTGTTATTACTCTTTTTCCATGGGGTAAACTCTGGAAAACCCACTCTTGGGAGCTGGATCCAGAGAAAAGGCAAGAGAGAAAGATGGAGAAGAGAAGGAAAGGAAAGGGAGAGGGGAGGGGAGAAGGGGAAAGGGGAGGGAGAGGGGAGGGAGGAGAGGGAGAGGGGAAGAGAGGGAGAGGGGAGGAGAGGGGAGGAGAGAGGATGGGAGGGGAGGAGAGGGAGAGGGGAGGACAGGAGAGGGGAGGGAAAAGAGAGAGGGGAGAGGGGAGGAAGAGGGGAGGGGATGGAGAGGGGAAGGGAGGGAGAAGGGAAGGGAGGAGAGAGGATGGGAGGGGAGGAGAGGGAGAGGGGAAGGAGAAGGGAGGAGAGGAGAGGAAAGGGGAGGGAGGAGGGAGGGGAGGAGAAAAGAGAGGATGGGAGGGAGGAGAGGGAGAGGGGAAGAGAGGGAGAGGGGAGGAGAGGGGAGGAGAGAGGAGGGAAAGGGGAGAGGGGAGGAAAAGGAGAGGAGAGAGAGAAGGGGGGAGAGGGACAGGGCAGGGAGAGGGGAAGGGAAGAGAGAAGATGGGAGGGGAGGAGAGGGAGAGGGGAGGGAGAGGGGAAGGAAGGAGAGGAGAGAGGAGGGAAGAGGGAGAGGGGAGGAAGGGGGAGGAGAGGAGAGGAGATGAGAGGAGAGAGAGAAGGGGGAGAGGGGAGGGAGAGGGGAGGAGAGGAGAGAGGATGGGAGGGGAGGAGAGGGAGAGGGGAAAGGAGGAGAGGAGAGGGGAGGGAAAGGGGAGAGGGGAGGAAAAGGGGAGGAGAGGAGAGGGGATGGGAAGGGAGGAGAGAGAGAGGGGAGGAGAGGGAGAAGGGAGGAGAGCAGAGAGAAGGAGAGGAGAGAGGATGGGAGGGGAGGAGCGGGAGAGGAGAGAGGAAAGGGGAAGGAGAGGGAGGAGAGGGGAAGGAGAGGGAGGAAAGGGGAAGGGGTTCCCTGAGTCTCTTTGTAAAATGAGGGGGTTGGATTAGATGGCCTCTGATAGCTCTTCCAGCCTGTAGAACTATACTCACCAAAGTTCCAGGGGCCCATAGCAGACAATGAATGCTAATTGATGGCTTTCAGCAGCGTGGGCAGCCCCTCCACTGACAGAGAGAGCAGCCCCTTTGCACCTCACCAGCCCGTGGGCCACCTTCTGGCAGTGGCCCTTATGCACTTAAGCCAGGCTGAGCCCCAGACAATAGCGGGTCACTGAGTCCACATCTGAAGCCTTTCCAACTCAGTCGGAGCTGGCAGGGCGTTTGCTCCAAGAACATCAGAAGAGGTCTGCAGCAGAGGACCTCACTCTACCTCTGCCCAGCAACTACGGCAGCTCGATTCTTTCTCCAGTGGGCCGGCATCCAGCCTGCCATATCTCTGCAGAGGGAAGCCCTTCATGAGATTATTGTACGATCCCCAGCCTGCCCAGGGAAGACCCTTGCTCCTTCAGGGCTCCATAAGGGAAAGAGGCCAGATGGGCTGACTGTGGCCTTCTCCCTGTTCATTAGGGGCCTGGTATCAGTGCCTTTGGTCAGGCAGCCAGTGAGTCCCAAATTCTCTAGGGTCACCTTAGCCAGTGCAGTGGCTTGAGCGCTGGGCCGGAGTCAAGGAGACCTCAGTTCAGATACCACCTGTGACATTTTCCAGATGTGTGGCTTCGCTTCATCAAGCCTCATTTTCCTCATCTGTAAATTCAGGGGACTGAACTCAATGACCTCTGAGACTCCTTCCAGCTTTGACTCTATAATCCTTTTTTTTTAAATTTCCTGTTCAATGCTCAGAATTCCTCAGTGCTGGCTTCCTTCCTGTTCAGTATCCCCCCTCCCATTTTCTACTTGCTGCCCCAAACTTTGCAGCCTTCTTTAAAAAAAATTCTTTGTGCCTTCTCTGATCTTGTCCAAACATAGCCTAGGGGTGGTTCTCTGTCCAGCCCTGAAGAACTGTAGGCAATTCCCTTTCTTAGGGCACAAAGGCAAGCTTGGGCAGGGAAAGAACATGGTGAGTGAACTCCTTGGTTGGGGCCATCCCAAACTGGGCAAAGAGGCTCTTTGATACTTTTGCTACAGGGGAATAAGAGAATCAAGGCTCACTTGGATCCCTTCTCCAGTTTCTTTCCGCTCTGCTGTTCGGTCATTTTTCAGTCATATCCACCTCTCTGTGACCCCATTTGGGTTTTTTTTGGCAAAGATACTGGCTTGGTTTGCCATTTCCTTCAACAGTTCATTTAACAGATGAGGAAACTGAGGCAGACAGCGTGAAGTGACTTGCCCAGGGTCACACAGCTAGGAAGTGTCCGAGGCCAGATTTGAAGTCAGGAAGATGAGTCTTCCTAACTCCAGGCCCTAAACTCTATCCAGTTCAGAGCCACTGGCTGCTCGTGGTCAATTACTGTTAGATGCTTCATTAGCCCAGCCTTCCCAGAAGGCGCTAGAATGTAGAGCGGGGATTCAGCTCTGCCTCTGACTGCCCCCCTAGAATTCTCTCCTCCTAAAATCTATGTCCCTCATTTCTTAGAAAGGTAGGGGACTATGGCTGTGAAATACAACATTCATAATCATAAGGTAGACCGGTTTTTCTTAAATGTGTGTTGTTGCTGTTACAAGGGAAGGTTCACTGGGGGAAGAATATATCCAGAAATGGTTGTGATATAACAATGAAAGATATAAGTAAAATTGTATTTAAAAAATAAAAGCATTCTCCCCTGGAGCCCAGGGGCAGTCACAGGCAAGAAACTGGCTCTTTCTTGGGCTAACTGGGCCTAGCCAGTCCCCAGGAGGGGAGCCCTGGGGACTAAAGGAAAGAGCTGGAAATTGGAGGTCAGAAGACCTAGGTCTCAATCTGTGCTTGGCCCTCAATTAAAGCAGGGCTGAACAAATGATGGTTTATGAATGTACCACAATAGTGATGATAGATAGAGATTATGATAACTATGATAATGATGTGATGACCATGATACGGCGTGATGACCATGATACGGCGTGATGACCATGATATGTCCCAATGACCATGATACATCCTGATGACCGTGATCCGTGATACAGCATGATGATGCATGATACAGTGTGATGACCATGATACATCCTGATGACCGTGATATGTCCTGATGACTATGATACGATGTGATGACTGTGATATGTCCTCATGACCGTGATATGGCATGATAGCTGTGATATTATATGGCATGATAACTATGATATGGTATGATAACCCCAGTAAGGTCCAGGATGCCCAAAATGGCGAAGATCCCCTGCCCTAGGCCTGGTAGCTTCGATAGACCCTGGGGTGAGGGGGCAGGGCTACAGACCAGCTGTCTCTGAGCTGTAGTTTAGGTGGTCCATCTCCAGAAGGGCTGATCATTCATTACAGGTAGACCTGCAATGGAAACCCAACCCCATCAGATGCTAAGCACAGCTATGGCCCCTGGACAGGTGAAGGAGGGGAAACGGAAACACACAGGGGCCTCCTGGCCCCCAGCTTTCCAGGGCTTAGCATATTTGGGGGGGCATCCTAGCATTTGACCCTGGGAGATTCATTTTTATCTAAGTAGCTCCCTCTGTATACAGTTGAATCTGCCCCAATACCTACCCACCTGGCAAGCCAGCAGTTTCTCCTCTTCCTCCTCATTAATCCCTCCCCCCACCACACACTGCCCTGGTATGCCTACAATGGCAGTCTGTGACAACTCCTAGCTCTTAGCACAGTGCCTGGCACATAGTAGGCATTTAATAAATGCTTATCTATTGATTGATTGATACTGACTCTGTATTCTCCCTTGCTGTAGTGCTGACCCAGGACACCATTCCCACCTTTACTGTTGCCTGTGAAGATGGTTCTGACAATTGGATTGGGAGCCAGGAGGCCAGGGTTCAACTCTCAGCTCTAGTATTTACCAGCTGTGTGATGTTGGCCAAGTCACTTCTCTCTCTAGGCCTCAGTTTCCTTATCTGTAAAATGAGGGGAGGTTGGACTCAATGACCTTCCAGGCCCCTTCCAGCTTTAGAGCTAAGATCAAAGGATCCTCTGTCCTATGAACAAGCTGTTTCACTTCTCTGAGCCGCAGTTTCCCCACCTGTGAAATGGGGGTCCGTATTGGCAGAGGGGGCACCCACACTGATTAAATCAAAACTTTTCAGTGCACCCTTATTAAGTCAGTGCCCCTTCAACCCCCACCACCTTTTCCAGGCCCTGATTGAAGAGCCCAAATAACAAACTAAATGTCAAATTTCTCCTTCAGAGCCCAGGGGAAAAAAATTCTCTCTACTGGGCTTCACCTCAGTCTTTGCAATACGTTTCCTGGGCTCTGGGAAAGAGTTAGAATGAATGTACTAAATGTACTGTAGCATCCCCAATGGCCCAGTACATCTTTCCAATTAAGTGGTAGTCCACTATACACAGCATTCTCAATTGCATTAGGCTCTAAGGATAGGGCATCATCTTACATTATTTATGGTGGTACAGTGTGCTGGTGTAATCCTGGGTAAGGGCTGGGACTCTGTGTCTCAGAGCAGACGAGGCCAGCCAGGGGGCCACAGACCACAAGAACACAATCTGTATGCTGCTCTCTTCCAGCCGGGCTTGGAGCCATCCATCTCTGCACTAACTCCGGGGGACAGGAAGGGACAGCCAGAGAGAAAACAATTACTGGACCTTGCTGAGCTACCTCTCTGAGACTCCATTTTCTCATCTGTAAAATGGAGGTCATGTACCCTGGCCTGCCTACCTCCCAGGGCTGTCGGGAGGATCAAATAAGATCATGGAGGGGGAGCGCTGTGTAAATATGAATTATTATTGTTATTATGTAGTCATTTGCAGTCATGAACAGCTTTTCATGACCCCATTTGGGGCTTCCTTAACAACAATACTGTAGTGGTTTGTCATTTCCTTCTCCAGCTTATTTTACAGATGAGGAAACTGAGGCAAACAGGGTGAAGTGACTTGCCCAGGGTCACACAGCTAGGAAGTGTCTGATGCCAGATTTGAACTCAGGAAGATGAGTCTTCCTGACTCCAGGCCTAACTCTCTATCCACTATAGCGCCACCTAGCTGCTCCTGAATTATTACTACTGTTGTTATTCTTGTTTGAACTGTAACTTCATGGGGATAATGGCTTAACCCAAAGGAACATTTCTAATTGTGGAATTGAAGGTGGCAGAGGGGCCATTAGACTTTGAACTCCTTGAGGGCAGAGACTATCTCTTATTTTTCTTTGCATCCCTAGTGCTTAGCATTGTGTCTGGCACATAGTAGGTACTTAATAAATGGTCATTGACTGACTGATTGAGGGAAACAAAGTTTGTCTTAACCCTGGGCCGAGCCTTTGGCTGCCCACGCTCTTTCCACCTGGGCCTTCTCTTGCTCTCAGCACGGCTCCTTGCTCTGAATTTGTCCTGTCCCCTTCCATCACAACGTGCTTGTCCCGGCAAGTCTCATTCTCTTAGGTTCAGATCTCTGTTGATAAAAATACATATAACTTGGGTAATGGAGGGGGGGATCAGGGGAACCCTTTGATCTGCTGTTCCATTGGTCGACTGGTGTCTTTGTACACCCCCAGCACTTAATACAGTGCCTGGCACATAGTAGGGACTTGACTTGAATTAGTGTGCTATCCCTTCCCAGGTACCATATTTGTGTGAAATAATGGAACAAGCCCTGGGGGATGGAGCAGAGAAGAACTGAGTTCTAGTCCCGAATCCCCTTCACCTGTTCATGAACCCTAGACCCTAACTGTAGGTCAGCTACAACATCCTTGTTCTATGAACGTCACTTTCCCTTTGTTTGACTTCATTTTCCTCTTCTCATGCTGGTGGTACTGGGTGTCTAAGGCCTCCTCCTGCTGTAAATCATAGATTCTTAGACCCAGGGCTAGAAGGGACCTCAGTCATTGAGTCTGTTGTCTCATTTTACAGATGAGGAAACTGAGGCCAAGAGAAGGGAAGTGACTTGCCCAAGGTCACACATAGGATCCTAGATCTCGAATTGGAAAGAACTTCAGAAGTCATCAAATTCACCCCTTTGATGTTACAGGGGAGGAAACTGAGGTCCAGGAGGGCATGTGACTTGCCCAGATGCACATAGTGTCAAAAGTGGAATTCAAATCCAGGTCTTCCTGCCTTCAATGCCCAGCTATACTGCAATGTCCGTAGTCCTAGGACCCTAGAATGAAGGGAACAAACTAACTGGCTCGCCAGATTTTGTCCAGAGGCCCTCAGATAGGAGCTCAAAGATGGGGGGAGGGCAGCTCAGGTGGGTCTGGCTGGTCCTGCTCCCAGCCAGTTCCCAAGCAAAAATGTCAATAAAGTGCTGTTTAAAGGTGTGACTTTGAAGAGCCCTTCCTGCTATGGACCTACCATCTTGGGAACCATACCAAAGTTTTGGCCCTTGGGTACAATGATCTTCTATGTAAACTCAGCCTTGGCCCATCTTTGTCCGGCCTGTTTAGAACACCTGATTTATTCACCAGATTCTTGGCTCCATGTGAGGCCTGCCCTCCTTAGGTCTATGATCTGCAGCACCTGTCTGCTGCCCTGGTCTGCACATGGTAAGGTCATGGCCACCTCAGCATTAGAGCACCCTAACCCATTCAGGGCACATCCACCGCCTCCAGAAGGAAACTGAATCGGGGGAATGACAGCTACAGACAGCTGCTGGGGTGGGGGCTGGGGAAATGAGCCTCTCCAATGGGGATTTGTTTGCTGGATTGGGAGTGGAGCCTAACTCAGGGGGCCCTACACAGGGGCAGAGACTTGGAAGGGAAGGCAGCAGCGGCAGCAGCAGCCACCTGGCAGCTCCCCTTCCCCAGCCCCACCCAGCAACTGCACTCTCAGCTCTCTCTGTCTCTCTCTGTCTCTCTTTATCTCTGTTTCTGTCTTTCTGTCTCTCTGTCTCTGTCCCTCTGTCTCTGTCCCTCTGTCTCTGTCTGTTTCTGTCTTTCTGTCTCTCTGTTTCTGTCTTTCTATCTCTCTGTTTCTGTCTTTCTATCTCTCTGTCTCTGTGCCTCCCTGTCTCTGTCTCTGTTTCTGTCTTTCTGTCTCTGCCTGTCTTTCTGTCCCTCTCATCTCTGTCTCTCTGACTCTGTTTCTGTTTTTCTGTCTCTGTCTCTCTCTGTCACACACACACACACACACACACACACACACACACACACACACACACACACACATATACCCTGGTCTCTGTTTTGCTTGTCTTATCTGTTCAAGTTCTTCCTCTTCTGAGGGGTAGCATGTATAGTGAATAGAGTGCTAGACTTGAGATCAGAAAGACCTGGGTTTGAATCCTGCCTTAGACACTTAGTATCTGTGTAACCCTGGACAACTCACTTAACTCTGAGCCTCAATCTCCTTAGCCTCAGTCTCTCTATCTGCTAAATCCTGATAATGCCTGTGTTAATACCTCACAGGCTCGTTGTGAGAAGCAGATAAGATCATTGTAGATAAGGTGCTATATAAATGTCAATTATTAGCATTTTGTGTGATCCTTTTCTTTGTGTGTGTGTGTGTGGGGGGTTGTCAGGTGAAATAAAGCCTGTTGTGTATTTGATCCATTGTTAGCCCAAATGCTTGCATGGGAGCTAAGGGCCCTTTACAAATATATTCTTTTAATCTCTCTAGGTCTCAGTTTCCTTGTCTGTAAAGTGAAGGGGTTAGCCTAGATGGCCTTCTGAGGTCCCTTGCAGCTTTACATGCTGTATTCTACCATTTCTGGGTTCTAAGGCTCCCTGGGAAAACCCTGGTTGTGGGCAAAATGAGCCAAGTTCTGAAGCCCTGGGTGGGAGTGTGAATCAAAGGGAGTGATTTGTAAAAAGCCCAAAATCAATCAATCAAAAGGCATTTATTAAGTGGCCAGCCCGTGCCAGGCACTGGGGCTACAAAGATAAAAATGCCTCTGCCCTCAAGGAGGGCATTTAACCATCTGTGCAAACCCAAGCCTGTGGCCAGGAGTTAGCAAAACAAAGACAAAGCAGGGATCTTGTCATTAGCTCTGTGCAGGGTCCGGAAGGCTGTCCACTCTCATCCAGGGTTCTCAAATGGACTCCATGAGGGACCCACCCCTGGGGGAGGGAGGGGTCTGGATTAAGCTACTGAGCACAGAGATCTGGGAGCAGAGGGCTAAGAAACAGCCCACTTAGCAGGTTCCTCAATGATCTCAGGGGACGCCAGAAGATGACTGAGCCCTCCACGGGCAGCCTTGCATCAGCTTGGTGAGTCAGAGAGCAGAATTCTTGGTTCTTGGCTAGGAAGGGTGCCTAATAGCCCAGTAGGCCCAGATGTCCGTGTGTCCTTTCTTACCAAGAAGGCCATACAGGATCAAGCTGAGGGGTCGCTACTTTAAAACTTGCCTCCTTCCAGAAGCCGTTATGGTTACAGCAAAGGAGAGAAAATGGCCTTAGTACCTCATCCCTCCAGGCATGAACAGTCCAACCTCCAGGTTCACTTTATCTTTTCCCTAAGAGAGGCAGTGTGGTGTAGTGGATGGAGCACTTTTATCCCCTTGAAGTCAGAAAGACTTGGGTTAGCTACTTAGTAGCTGTGTGACCCTTCGCAAGTCACAATTGGTTCAATTTGCTCTCCTGTAAAAGTAGATAATAAGACTCCTACTGCCTGACTAACAGGGCTATTATAACTATACAAAGCCCAAGAGAGACAGGAACTGCCGTCATTAAATGAATACATTACTCCCGAAAATTACTTGCATTTTGTCATGGGATCATAGCCCTACAGATGGAAGGGATCTCAGAAGCCATGTAGTCTAACACTCTCATTTTACAGTTAGGGAAACTGAAGTCCAAGGGAAGGGAGTGACCTGTCCAAGATCATACATAGGACCCTAGATCTAGAATTGAAAGGGACTTTAGACACCATCTAGTTCAAACCCCTCATTTTATATATGAGGAAACTGAGGCCCAGGGAGGGGAAGAGACTTGTGCAAGGCCATAAGTTTCCTTTAATCACCAGTGTTTTAATCCTTCTGAAGTCATGTTCTTCCATGATTATGATTCCTAGCCATACAAAAGCATTGGGAGAATATTGGCATTAAAGAATTGGACTTTGATGGCAAGGAGAAGCATTGATGCACTGCAGGGTCTCACGCATGGAACCCAGCCCACTGTCCTGCTCTTCCTTCTAGTCCCAGTTCCTTGTCCATCTGAAGTACCTATCCTAGATATGCATACTGATGGACTCACTCAGTGAGCTGCCCATTCAATGGGATGTCATGACCTGGGTGAAATTTTAGGTCGATCTCTTTCTAATTGTCATGGACCCCCTTGAGGAGGCTTGGTGTAATCACTACACTGCCATCTGCAAGCAGGAACATCTGGAGGGTCTCACCATCTGGAGGAAATCCCTCTTCCATTTGGATTCTATGCAGGATGCCCTCTATGACAATTGTAAACGGTTTGGCCAGTATCCAACTCTCTGTTTGATGTCTCCCTTGATATTTACATTAAGAGGATGACTGAACAGAATTATCTCAATGGTTGCATTTATCAAGGAATCTTGTATGATCCTAACATATATTTGTGAGACCCTCATTGGAGGAAAGTCCTTCAGACATCATTTTGTTCTACTAAACCGTGTGTGTGTGTGTGTGTGTGTGTGTGTGTGTGTGTGTGTGTGTGCAATCAACAAACATAACATAACTCTATCTATGCTTCTCAACCAACTGTGTGAATGAAGATGTTGTTGGCTACTGGGAAATAGTTGCAAAAGCCTGCGCCATTTCCTTCTCTTATTTTCATGAAACTTACCAGAATTTTAGAATTGGAAAAGACCTCAATGGCCATCTAGTCTACCAGGGTTTCTTAAACTTTTTCCCCTCATGACCCCTTTGGTACTTCTTAAATGGTGGCTCACAACCCCACAGTTTAAGAAGTACTGCTCTAAGCCGTACTTGTAAAGAATTCTGTTTATAATGTACCTGACAAGCAGTCATCCAACCTTTGCTTGAAGACCTCCAGGGAGGTAGAAACCACTACTTCCTGGGGCAGGCCGTTCCACTTTGGGACAGCTCTATTTGTTAAGAAGCTTTCTCTTCCCTCATGCCTCAACTTGCCTTTTTGTTCCTTCTACTCATTGCTCCTAGTTTGGCCTTCTGGGGCCAAACAGAACAAATCTGCTCCCTCTTCCATGTAACAGCCCTTCAGATATTTGATGATGATTATCATGTCCTTCTGACTCTGCCTTCTTTTCTCCAGACTAGACACCCCCAGGTCCATTAACTGATCCCTATATGACATGAATTCAAGGCCCTTCTCTAACCCGGTTGCCATCTTTTGGATTCTCTCCAATTTATTGATGTCCTTTCTGAAATATGATACTCAGAACTGAACAAAATACTCCAGATTAGGTCTAACCAGGGCAGAGTACAGTGGGAGTATCATCTTCTTATTCCTAGCAGCTAGGTCTCTCTTAATGAAGCCTAAGATTCTCATTAGCTTTCTTGGTTGTCATGTTACACTATTGACTTCTAGTAAGCTAATGAAATCTAATCCACGAGAACTCCCAGATCTTTTTCGGATGAACTGCTGTCCAACGATGTCTGCTCTGTATATGTGTCAATCATTCTCCCAAAGGTTTAATCTTATCTGAAGATAAGCCAACAAGCTGTTTGAATAGGCCAGATTGGCAGCAACATAAGTACACATAGCATTGTCTCATCTTTAGCCTTTATTCTGATTTCATTTTGACCTTTGCTTTACCCATTGATCTTATCACACATAGACAGCCGAGTCTGAAATAATTCCAGCATCACTGACCATTCATTTCCTGTTGGTTAAGATTCAGTCAAATCCAGCACCTTATCACTCCCTTCTGAAGAATATATGTATTTATGTCATGTAGGAATCAGGCTTCAGAGTAATCTCCAAGCCTTTTACTATTTCTTCTCTTAATCCCAAAACAATATTTTCCAGCATCTTTTTCACATTTCTCCCCTTTGCCCATCTTTGCACTGGAATTAGCAAGGATAAAAGCATATATACCTATGTATAAGGTGCGTGCTTAGCTTGTAGTATGTAGTTAAGCCCAGTGATGTCAAAGTCAAATAGAAACAGGGCCCACTAAACCACATATAAGGATCCCCATGGGCTATGTATTGACTTAGAAAACCACATATTTTTACATTATCTCTGTTTTATTCTATTTTTATTTATTTTGTTACATCTCTCCCAATTACACTTTATTCTGATTTGACTGCACTCAGGAGTGTTGTGGGACACTTGTGTGATACTCCTAGCTTAGAAAATTGTCAAGTTCTTAATAGAATTTTTAAAAAACTTTGTTTTTCATTTTGAATTTAATGATTATCCAAAGAAAGAACTGTTCCAAAAAGGAAACGAGAATTAAATGTGAAACTACAAATTTCTATTAGATACAACTTGCTTATTAAATTATATATATATATATATATTTTAAAAGTCTGTGTTACTGTTGAAACTGCCACTCTTGTCTTGTCCCCTTCAGAATTTCTGCTATAGAATATCTCTCTTCTTTCTTCCTTGTTCCTCAGCAATGATGGTGGTTCATAGGTTGCAATTCCTTTTATTTGGATGGCCTTGAGCCCAGGTTCATTGCATGCACTGCAAAGTAAAATAGTGATGTTGCTTTGGACATAGGATAAAACCACCCCCAATTTGGGAGTCAGCAGTCAGTGGGAAAAGAAGTGACTTGGCAGTCAGAGAACATGGATTCCAGTCCCCAGCTCTGCCACTTACTACCTGTGTGACCTTGGGCCAGTCCCTTCCCTTCCCGGGGCCTCAGTTTCCTCCTCTGTGAAATAAGAGGGTTAGACTAATTAGCCTTTGAGGTCCCTCTCAGCTCTAGATCTAAGATACTATCACTACACTTTTTAACATTTATCAGTTGCTCCAGTCAAGCTGGCTTTCTTTCTGTTCCTCACATGCTATTCCCCCATTTCCCATCTCTATCCTTTGCACTAGCTGTTCCCCATGCCTGGAATGCCCTCCCTCCTCATTTCTACCTTATATAATCCTTCTCTTCCTTCAAAATGCAACTCAAGCATCACCCTGGCCAGAAACTCTGAGGGTTTTCCCCTTTCTGATTGAGTCTTTTATGAAGGAAAAGTACATCTTTTGCCTCATTTTTACCTTGCCTTAAATCACTGAATGGGTGTTGCCTCAGACAAACTGAGACCTGGAAAAGACCTTAGCTTTAAAAGGCCAAGGTCTCACACTGCATTCTGGGCCATCGCCAGTCGTCCTGACTTATGTCTTGCCTCTGGCCTCTGATGACTCTGGAGAGAGTGAGGCTGATGACTTTGTACAGCCCTGCCTCATTTAAATCCAATTCACTCACAAGGCAAACATCACCCTCCTGATGTCATTGGTCCTCTTCGCCAACGAAGGACGAACAACAACAACAAACAAGTACCATCTTCTACATGAAGTCTTTCCTTACCCCTGCTTAGTGTCTTGTCTGCCTAACCACCTTAGATTTATTTTTTTTTTCTTCTGCGTAGACACATGTGTATTTGTGTGTGTATCTGTATATGTGTATTCATGTTCATATTGCCTCCTCCTGGAGGACTGTCTCATTCTTTGTGTTCATATTCCTAGAGCCCAATAGTTTGTGCCACACAGTCAGTGCTTAATAAAAGCAGGGCAATTAATTGATTGTTTGTAAGCCCTTGGTTTGATTCTCCAAGAAGCTGGAAGCCAGCTTTCCATTCAGTGGATGCTTCCTTTAGGTTTTGGGGTTTCACTTATGGGGAGAATGTCTAGGCCATGGTGGGGCCTGAGCTTTTAGGTGTCAGGGGACCCCTTTGGTGGTCTGGGGGAAGTGGTCTCAGCACCACATGTTGTTCAGTAATTGGAGGAAATGCTACACTTCAGCTAGAGGTCAGTGAAAATCAAGATGACCTTTTTCTACCCTAAGTTCTCAGACCCCCTGAAATCTGCCTAGAGACCCCCCCATTAGGCTGGGAACCCCTGAACTACATGAATGTGATTTAGCTTATCAGGTAGTATTCCTTTAATGCCTTAGTTATTGGACAAAGATCTCATTCTGAGGACCAACATTTACCATAATGTTTCTAGATGGTATAGAAATGATGTCATTTTCAGCACTTTTCCTAGGAACACAGCATCCTAGTTCTAGAACCAGAAGGAGCTTGAGAAGCCATCTTGTCTGGCCCACTCATTTTTCAGAGGAGGAAATTGAGGCATAGAGAATTAAAATGTGTGCCCAAGGGGCCAAGGGCACACAAAAGATCATAAGTCAAGGGATCATAGATCCAGAGCCAGAAGGAACAAGTAGAATAATGCCTACAATAAACCTACCTCACAGGGTTGTTGTGAGGGCCAAATTAAACCTTACAGCAATTCATAAATGGCAGCTTTTGGGGGGGGTGGAGGTGGAGGGAACCCACATGACTTTTGTGTTTAATTAGCTCCTGATAAAGTTCAGTGGCCTAATACAGACAAGTCACTACCCTCACTGGACGTCAGTTTCCTTCTCTGTCCAATTAAGGCCCTCCCTCCCCCTCCAGCTTCATCTTTTTCTGTTGACAATCAGCAGCTCCCTTGATGAATGGTCGTTCAGGCCCATGGAGGCTGCTGTCAAAAGAACAAAAATGGCCTATAAATCACAGGCTCAGACATCTCAAGCTAGTAGGAACATTGGAAGGATTTAACCCAATCCCCTTATTTTTAGATGAAGTAACTGAGGTCCGGGGGGGTAAGGTTAGGCCCAAGGTCACCTATAAGATCCAAGAGCTAGAGCTAGATGGAAGCCAATGAGCCTAAATCTGGTCCCACTTGCTTATTTTGCAAAGAGGGAAACTGAGGCTGACAGAGGTAGCCTGAGATGGTATTTGAGCCCAAGTCTTCCTGACTCCAAGTTCTATTTCTCCACTGGAGAAATAGAAGGGGCTTGCTTAGGACTGAAGGCCCTTGTTCAAGGGTCACCTCGGCCAAAGGGCTCAATAACAAGTGGCCAGTCTACTGGTGCTAAGCCTTTTTGCACTTAGGATGGTCTCCAGACAATAAACACTGTTTCTAGGCCTTTCCAGGTGGGTCAGACCCTCCTAAACTCTTTTTTTTTGCAGGGGGAAGGCATAGCAATTAGGGTTAAGTGACTTGCCCAAGGTCACACAGTAAGTCTGTCAAGTGTCTGAGGCCAGATTTGAACTCAGGTCCTCCTGACTCCAGGTCCGTTGCTCTACTCACTGTGCCACCTAGTTGCCCCCCTCCTAAGCTCTTGCACCCTGACATGAGATTTAAAAATCCAGGGTCATATCCGTGACATGTTGAGACATGAGAGGAGGCCTTTTTGTAGAGTTACATGACTATGCAAACACCACTCTGAACCAAAAACTGCAATGAAAGGTACTAGTTTGCTAAACCCTAAACTGACAACTTTTCAAACTCAGTGAAATTCAAATAATAATCCAACCCACAGATTTTCTTTCTCATTACCTAAAAAAAGGCTACTTACTTAAAATAGACATTGCCTGAGTTTTTCTTCCCAAACAAGACTTGGCCCATCCTTTGTGGGCCCCTGGGGTGTATATTCTCTTTAGAGACAAGAGAGAGAAACATTCTTCATTCCCCATGAGCCCGTGTGGAGCCCTGTGAGTGATGATGCTCTTAGCGTGTTCTCTAGTTTGGGGAATAAGAGAGGGGGCAGATTAAAGGATACATTAATCAGATGCATAACAAACTTTGAAAGAGGGAGCAGGAAACAAAGAGAAGGAAAAATCTAGGAGAAGAGGATGGAGAGAAATACCCAATTTCTTCCCAGAATGCCCATGAAGAGGCTCAACACAAACTCTCATTTAAAGAAAGGGATGTGGGAAGACTTGTGTAGGGGATACACTGGAAGGGTACAAGATACACAAAAGGCCGCTAGGGGGCGCTGCAGTAGATACAATGCTGGGCCTTGAGTCCGGAAGACCTGAATTCAAATTTGACCTTAGACACTTAGTAGTCGTGTGACCCTGGGCAAGTCACTTAACCTCTTTATGTCTCAGTTACCTCATCTGTAAAATAAGCTGGAGAAGGAAATGGCTATTTCTGCCACGAAAACCCCCGATGGAGTTGTAACGGGGTGAGTTAGAGCCGACCCCTGCCCTCCTCAGACCTCCGTGCCCAGGGCCTGCTGAAGGTAAACTCAGGGCTCTGAGATACAGGAGGAGGGGTCCCGCCTTTGTTGCCCACGTGGCACTTCCGGCTCTTTGTCTGGGCTTGCTTAGACCACATGGAGCATCAGGTTCTTTGTCTGGACTGCCTGACCGCAGGGAACTTCGGGTTAGCACGGAGCAAAAGAAGGGGAGGAGAGCAGGCGGAACCAGGGCGGTCCTAGTGCCTACGTAACCAAAGATATAAAAGTTTGCTGCTAACCTGAATAAATCGGAGTTACTAACCACCTCGGCTCCCGCCTCATTCATTGTCCGAAAGATCAGGTTCTTTGCTGGACAAAGGCCTGGGTGTTGGGGGGCGGGGTAACAGACTCCAACAAGTTGGGTGTTGGGGGTAGAGGACCCCAACATGGAGTCACAAAAAGTTGGACACGACTGAAATGACTCAACAACAACAACAGGATGGACACAGGATATGACACAGAAGTCAGAAGGTTCTCTGTAGCTGCATCAAATTCTTTTGCTACTACCAGGAGGTCGTCCCTCAATCTTGCCATTTCTAACTTTTAGAATATTGAGACCACACCCTTCAGCTATATTACAGCAGTTCCGCCTTTTGGGACTGGTAAGTCATGTTTGCATCTCTTCTTTCACACCAGAAAGGAATCTGATTGCCTGTTTTGCTCTCAAGCTATGGCTCCCAAACCTAAGTGCTCGGTGCTTCTCACACCCCAGTGCTGAAACACAATAATCTGTGGATCTGGAAGCTGGTCTAGTCGCTAATGCTGTTGGGCCAACAACCAGAGGGCATTTGGGAAGTTCTTGGCTCTTTGTATTGCTGGGCAGAGCTGGGCTGAGCACTGCATTATGGGAGTCAGACATACAGCACATCTGCCCACCAAGGTCCTAACATTCTGCCTCCCCTCCAGGGGAGTTGGAGAGCTCCAGGACATCATGATACTGATGGGATGCTCGGGTTCCTGTGCTTGGACCCCAGTTCCAAGATCACATTTCTCCCTAGCCTCAAAATGCTATCCCTGACGGTTTTCTCCCCAGCCCAAGGACACTATCCCTAGTAATAACTCATGAGTGGGCCTCAGTAAGACAAACTACCTTTTCCCACAATTACTCATGAGTGGGCCCCAGTGAAACAAACTATCTTTCCCCATCACAAGAACAAATTGACCTCTGAAGAAATTCTCTTATAAAAAACAGGACTATCTTATAGCCACGGAATTATCATGTATTGATTCCCAAAGTTATGGTATACAATCCAGAAGTCAAGCTATAGACATCAACTCTCAAAGCTATCTTGCTACAGATGTAACAGACCAAAAACACACCTGAGAAACTCCTTCCCCTGGTTTCCAGTAGTCAGTGACGCCAGTGACCAAGGTTGTAAGTTATCACCTAATTAGCATATCTGCCAGATAATTCACTACTTTTCTATATGCCCTTTAACATTATTCCTGTTAAGTGGCAAGCTTCTTAGGGAGCTCTGCCCACCGTATTGCTGTTACAATAAACCTTTGCCACCTTGACTTAAAGAATGCTTGAGTCCATGAATTCATTCCAGATGACCCCGTCCAGTACCCCAGTCCTCGAGGGGTCCCTGAACTCCTTAAACCGTATCAATACTATTGTCTTCTAGCTCCCCTTGGCCAACCCATAATATGGAAGGTTGGGGGGTGGGGTGGAGCAGGTGGGAGGATGGTTGGACTTTGGAAAGACTGCCAAGGGGGTGACTGGAGAAGGAGGGGCTCAAAGTGTGTCTTCTGGTCCCTTGCTAAAGGCCATTCATGCCTCTGTGTGTGTGTGTATGTGTGTGTGAACAATACAACCTTTGTATGTGAACATGTATATGTGTGCCTTAATATTTCCAAAGAGCTGAGATTTCTTGACTATAGGTATTCACTGTTCCTTCCATACAAAAGAGTTTTCCAAACTATGGGGTACAAGACCCTTGGGGGGGTGGTAAGCAATAGAAAAAATTATTGGCTATTTTTGAATATTATTCATGCATAAGGTATCACTTTTAAACATGAAAACAACGTTCAAATCAAATAGACAAAAAGAAGACAAAGGCGCTGAATTCACTGGGAAACTAGTCTCTGGGCAGCCTGCAGGGGCCCTAGGTGCTGGTGGCAGGGAGTCTGTCCCATAAGCTCCTCACACTTCCCTTTGTGATTCTACCCATGAGCCCCCACCTACCCCCATGTAACTCCTCTAGGCCTCAACCACAGAGGGAAAGCCCTACCCCCCCACTTCTGGGAAGCACCTATGGTGGCCCTACATTCTGATGTGGATCTGATGCCCTCACAAGCCCATCAGAGGGTGGAGCCAGAGTCTGTGCCACTCAAGTGTACATGGGGGCCCATGGAGGCTCCCTCAGGATTAGACATTAGGGTACTGCTGGCCTCTCTGACCCAGTTCAGGGCTCCCACCTCTGTGCACAAATGATATACAAGAGATGTTCTGGGTTGGGTCAGAGGTCAGGATGGCCCGGGATGCCAGATGGCTGTATCTTTACTTAAGCCCAATACGGGAGGATCAGGGCAACAAGCCCATTACTTTCCCCCACTTTTCCCTGCAGGTACCTGGTGAGACCCTGAACAGAGGATTAGAGATTGGGGATGCTGTCCAATACAGGCCATATTCCCTTTCCCTCACCTTTTGGGAGATAGCATGGTGATTTGGGTGTCAGAGTACCTGGGTTCAAATCCTGAGTGTGATACTTATTACCTGTGTGACCTTGGGCCTAACCTCACCCTCCTGGACCTCAGTTACTTCATCTAAAAATAAGGGGATTGGGTTAAATCCTTCCAGTGTTCCTACTAGCTTGAGATGTCTGAGCCTGTGATTTATAGGCCATTTTTGTTCTTTTGACAGCAGCCTCCATGGGCCTGAACGACCATTCATCAAGGGAGCTGCTGATTGTCAACAGAAAAAGATGAAGCTGGAGGGGGAGGGAGGGCCTTAATTGGACGGAAGGAAACTGACGTCCAGGGAGGGTAGTGACTTGTCTGTATTAGGCCACTGAACTTTATCAGGAGCTAATTAAACACGAAAGTCACTCGGGTTTTGACTTAAAAAAGCTGTCATTTATGTATTGCTATAAGGCAGGCCTGTACAACCTGCAGCTCATCAAAGGATTTCTGTCAGCCTGCCCTATCAGCTGTATGACCCTGGGTAAGTCCCTTCCCTTTGATGGGCCTCAGTTTCCTCCACTGTAAAATGAAGGGATTAGATTTAGGTCTCTGAGGTCCCTTCCAGCTCTGGATCTAGGAGCCTAGGAGTGACCCTGGGTAAATCCCTTCCCTTTGATGGGCCTCAGTTTCCTCCTCCGTAAAATGAAGGGGTTGGACTATATCTAAGCCTCTAGGGGTCGCTTCCATCTAAGGATCCTGGGGGTTCTTAGCCTTCATTGTGTCTTCAGCCCCTCAGGTAGGCTGGGGAAACTGATTGGGGGAGCCACACAATCCTGCTTTTAAATGCATCAAATAAAATACAGAGGATTACGAAGGAATCTCCTTATGAGAGGCAGTCAACAAAATATTAAAAACAACCAGTAGTTTCACAGACCCAGATTCAGATCCCATGTTTCAAGTCTCCTTTCTCAGGAGGATGTAGCAACCACAAGTGAACCCCTATGCTGGGAGGGCAGCAAGGTTTGGAAAGCATTCTCCCCCTGCCCACTGGGGCCAGCAGTCTCATTGACCCACTGGCCAGATGAGGAAGGCCCTCTGGTTCTAAGATTTGGGCTGCTCACAAGGCCCACTTCCCGAGAACATAGTTGGGAGGCTTTTCTCACACAGACAGACAGACAGACAGACAGACAGACAGACAGACAGACACACACACACACACACACACACACACACACACACGGAAAGGGACTTACCCAGGGTCACACTCAGTAGGCAACAGGGATGGGGCTTGAACCCAGATCTATCCTGACTCTGCCCCCTGCCTGCTCTCCCACAATTCTCTGCCATAGATCACACTTGTCTATCAGTACGCCAGACAGAAAAAATGGCAATTCAATTAGTATTTATTTTTAAAATTGTATTGATGTTTTTGTTTGTACATCACCTTTTATTGAGAAGGAACAATAAAACAGGGGGAAAGCATTTTGGCAAAACCAACCAATATTCCACACTTGATCATCTTACCTCTGCAGAGCCAGGAGGTGGTAAATGTGGCACAGGGCAGAGAAGCCCTGGCCTGGAAGTCCAGGGGACCTGGGCTCAAATCCTCTCTAACACTAGTTGTGTGACCCTGGGCAAGTCCCTTCCCTTCCCTGGGCCTCAGTTTCCTCCAGTGTAAAATGAGGAGGTTGGGCTCAATGGCCCCTGAGGTCTTTCCCGGCTCTAGAGCTTGGATCCAAATAGATGCATTTTTGCAACTCTTCTGGGGACCGAGCTTCAGCAAACATTTCTTGAGCGAGTTCTATGTGCCAGGGACTTTTCTGGATGCTGGAGATACAAAGCAAAAGATGAAGGAACTTTCTTTTCACTGGTTGGATAGAGCGGGCACACAAAAAGAAATGCGAAGTATTTGTGTGGGAGGAGAACTCTGATGGGCTGCCTGAGGGGAAGGGAACACCTAGTGCTGCTTTCTGCCTCCCTCCCTCCCTTCCTTCCTTTCCTCCCTGCTTCCTTCCTCTCTCCCTCTCTCCCTCCCTCCTTCCTTCCTCTCTTCTTTCCCTCTCTCCCTCCCTCCTTCCTTCCTTTCCTCTCTGCTTCCTTCCTCTCTCCCTCCATGCTCCCTTCCTTCACTCCCTCCTTCCTTCTTTTCTTCCCTGCTTCCTTCCTCTCTGCATGTCTCCCTCCCTCCCTTCCTTTCTCTCCTCCCTCCTTTCCTCTCTGCTTCCTTCTTCTCTCCCTCCATGCTTCCTTCCTTCACTCTCCCTCCCTCCTTCCTTCCTTCTTTCCTTCCTCTCTCCTTCCCTCCCTCCCTCCTTCCTTCCTTCCTTTCCTCCCTGCTTCCTTCCTCTCTCCCTCCTTCCTTTCTTCCTTTCCTCCCTGCTTCCTTCCTCTCTCCCTCCCTCTCTCCCTTCTTGGTCCTGCCCCTGTAGGAGCTCAGTCTCCACAGGAAGGCAGCAAGCCTTACACACAGATAACTACACTACCAGACGGACTGTGATTAAGCCCACAAGAGGCGGTGGTAAGTGCAGGAGAGTCATAAACAAAGTGGCCCGGGGCTCAAGCAGAGAGGGGAGGGCACATGGAGAATCTCTTCTATTAATACCTTTGGCTTCCCTGGGCTCTTGGCTGCTGGCTTCTGAAGCTCTTTCCCATCGGTTCTCTCAGCTGGGCTCCGCAATCCCCCCTCTCGAGCTGCAGGAGGAGCAATCCTCTGCCCATGTTACCGAGAAGGAAGCAGGCTCAGTGAGGGGCCAGGGGCCTTGTCTGTGGCTAATAAGGAAGTGGCCTAGCTGGGAGCAGAGGCTGCTTTCTGTGTCCTAGGACCTCCAGGCCCAGTCCTCTTCTCTCTCCTTCAGTGCATCCCCTGGGGCCCCCAAAGTGTTTACAGATGGTTTTCCTCTTAACCTCAGGAAGCCCCTTGTCTCCCTAGGAAGCTGGGAAAGGGCAGGGGTTGTGATTCCCATTTCCCAGATAAGGAAAGCAAGGCCTAGTGGTCAGGTCAGTGAGACAGATGCAGATGAGGCCTTGGGTCCCTCTGACCCAGACGAGAGTGCCTTTCCTTTTTGGGGAGTAGAGGGTGGGGAGGCATGGTAAAGGAATGTGGGCTTCTGGCAGTGGCCAGGGGAAGGAAAAGCAGGGTAATCTCCCCTCCAGATTGGTATGGGTGCACAGACAGCATCCCTAGCCCGCCAGGATATGAGGGCACAGCTTGGGGTCTGGGAGGTGAGTGGAAAACTTCCCCCCTCCACCTTCCACCCTGGAAACCCCAGCCCTAACCCAAATGAAGGTTTTCTCTCGAGTCTAAAAGAATTCTTGGGAATCCCTGGCCAACTCAGCATTATTCACAAGAACATCAGAGGGTAGGAAGTATACCCCCTCCACCCCCCAGGAGTATGAGCCCAACAAGTGCAGGACTCCGTCTCTGATGGAGCCTCAAGACACGCCTTTTCAGGAAGCAAGGGGCCAGAAGACAAGAAGGTCCAATTGCCATCAAAGCTCAGAAGGGTCCCTTGGGTGTAGTAGAGTGGAAAAAGCATTGGCTTTGGAGTGCAAAGGCTTAGGTCCAAATTCCATCATTACTAACTTGTATGATCTGGGGAAAGGCCCAAGGCCTCGGTTTCCACCTCTGTAAAATGAGGGGGTTGGACTGAATGACTTCTGAGGAGGGCCCTTCCATATCAAAATCTGTGTGTGACCTTAGGCAAGTCCCTTCTCCTCACAGGGCCTCAGTTTCCCCCTCTATAAAATGAGGGGGTCACACTATCAGGTCCCTTCCAGCTCTACATCTAGGAGCCTAGGTGAGACTCTGGGCTGGTCACTTCTCTTCCCTGGGACTCATTTTCCTCCTCAGTAAAATAAGGGGGTCTTTGGGGCTCCTTCCAGCTCCATAGCTATGATCCTATAAATGCATGTGTGACATCACCAGCGTGGGTGAGATATTCTGCTGGTGTTGAGCTCCTCCTTCCCACACCTTCTCACTCTGTCCAAGTGGCATCCATATTCTGGGGTCGTTCCTTCATTCCCCTTATCATGCTAGAGGCTCCTGGGGCTTTTAATATCTGGGGTGCCCTCCCTGGCTTCATTGCAGGGTTGAGGTCCACTGAGTACTGTATACTTTTTCAACGTGTTGGTTAGTTGAGCTGAATTGGTTTGTTTTCTTTTTTTTTTTATTCCTTCATACAAGGGGGTAACTCTCTGAGGAGGGCAGGGATGCACTGGGAAATGTAGGTGATATTTACAAAAA
Source organism: Trichosurus vulpecula (assembly GCF_011100635.1). Lineage (NCBI taxonomy): Eukaryota > Metazoa > Chordata > Mammalia > Diprotodontia > Phalangeridae > Trichosurus > Trichosurus vulpecula. The sequence goes on from NC_050582.1 coordinate 52,120,334, forward strand.
ATGTCAAACCTAAACAATACCCGCATTCCCTCCGGGTCTCTGCAGAGGTGGGTGACTATGGGTATATTGTCCAGTTTTCCATATTTCTGTTTCAAAGCAGTCGTGGCCGAATCTCCCTTCCCTTCTTCTCCATGGAGCCCTCCCTCGTAGCTGAGGGGGCCCATCTTCCAGCTCCTCACTCCTTGACCCGCCCTGTATGACGCCCGCCTTTCCCGGTCCCTCCCCCTTTCTTGCAGAGCCCTTCCTAATGTATTGCCACCTTTTTCCACCCACCGTATCTTTCCCTTGATCTTTGGGTCACCCGCAATTGTGTTTCTTTGGTGTTCTTGGTGTTCCTTGATTTATAGCCATATGGCGTCCCCCGGAGATCAGCGGTGTTGGAGAGACAGTCGGGTTTTTGCAGCAGCGACCGACCAGCTGTTCCATTAACCCGTCGTGGACCTGCCATCCATTGCTCCCCCTCCACCTTTCTGAATTAATTTGTTTTCCCCTCGTAACCCCTGCTAGAATAACGTGTTGCATAAGCTTACTGACTACAGTGGGGGAAGCCACCTTTCCTTCCAACTATTGGGGCAGAAAACAGCCCAGCAATCCGGGAGTCAGGACACCTGGGTTCTAATAGGGACTCCACCACTGTCTCACAGAGGGATTTGAGGCAAGTCGCTGCCCCCGTCTGGGCCTCTGTTTCCCCATGTGTAAAATACATGATACAATTCCTGCTGTTCCTCACTGAGTTGCTCTAAGTCTAAAACGAGATAAGGCTTATTAGTGGACCTGCACCTGAAGCTTCAGTCTTTCTGTCTCTAGTTCTAGGATCCAAGAGTCGGATGATGTCTGGTTCATAAATCGCCTGTTCATATTACAGAGAAGGAAACTAAGTAAGTGAAGTGACTTGCTTACGATCACACAATTAAGATCCTAAATCTAGAACTGGAAGGAATTTCAGAGGCCATCTCTTCCAACCTATTATTCATTCATTGCACAGAAGAGGAAACTGAGGCCCAGAAAGGTAGAAAGCAACAGGGGTGGGATTCGAACCTACCTCCCCTGCCAAACAACCCCAGGGCCTTGTTCTGTTGTCCTCTTTGAAGCATACTAGCTCTCCTTGACTGGCCAGACCCATCACACCCCTACTCAGCCTTCATCTCTGGAATGAAGGGGCCACTAGTCCCGGGCCTAGTCAATCCCCTTGATGGTTTTGCGGGCTCCTCTGCCAGCTCCCTAGTGTCTTCCCTGGGGCAATGCAGAGAACACTGCAAAGCCCGTGTGTCTGTGTGTGTGAGTGTGTGTGAGTGTGTGAGAGCGAGCTCGCAGCTGGGTGTGTGACCCTGGCCCCCCAAATCCAACTTTAAATCAGGAGGCTTCTCTGCATTCCCCCTTTTCTCCATCGCAACACCCCAACATAACCAACCCCTCCACTTTTCAAAGCAGAACGGGGTCCTAAATGGGCGCAGTCTAGAAGTAAGGGGGGGAGAGATTGGGCTGGGGCTGGAGAGGGGTGTCGGGATGGGGAGGGGGGAGGGGGGTGCTGGTGGGGGGGGGGGCCGGTTGCGCAAGCGCAGACCGCCAGTCAGCCAGCCAATGCCGCGGGCGCCCTGGGAATAGAGAGGGAGAGGCGGCGGCGGCGGCGGCGGCTGGGCTGCAGCTCCTGAGCGAGCGCTCTCTCCTAGCGGGGCTCCGGGAGGGAGCAAACGGCCGACACCACGGCCACGGCGGGGCAGGCGGAGGTTCCCGAGCCCGGGAACTGGGGCGGAGGGCGCTGCAGCGCCGCGCCTCTCACCATGCACCAGTCCCTGACTCAGCAGCGCTCCAGCGAAATCTCGCTGGCCGATTCCATGGGTAAGTAAGTAGAGGCGCCGCGCACACCGCCCGCCTACCCTCCCACCTACCTGCCCGGCGGCTAGCCAGCCGTCTGTCCCGGGCAGCTTAGAAAGGGGTGCCTGGCGTGCGTGGCCGCGAGCGCACTAGCCCTGGTGAGGGTGGGAGTGGGAGAAGTGGCCTGCCCCCCCTCCCCAGCTCCTGCCGCCCCCGCCCAAGCCCCCGCCGCTGCTGCTGCCGCGCCGCGCCGCGCGCTCGGTGCGGGTGCGCTCGGTGTAGAGCGCTTGGGAGCGCTCGGTGCGGTGCGCGCTCGGTGCGGTGCGCTCCGTGCGCTGAGCGGGCTGGCGGGGAGAGGAGGGGGGCCGGGGCCGAGCTTGGGTGAGCTGCGAGACGCTGCTCTGACGGGAGGTGGGGGGCGGGGGGAGATGTACATGTGTGTGCATGTATGTGCGTGTGTGTCCGTCAGTGCGCGCGGCTTATGCAGCCCTCTGCCCGCCAGTGCGTCTGGGTTTGTATGTGGGTGTGTCTGTGTCTATGTTTCAGTCTGGGATCGTGTGTGTGTGTTGGGGGTATGTGTGTGTCTGCCCAGCACATAGTAGCCACTTATTAAATGCTTGTTGCTTGTTTGATTAATTGTTCTGTCTAGAAATGCGTATGTCTCATATCTTTGTGTATCTCTGTGTCACCGGATCTGTCCTGTACAGTGTCTGCGTTGTGAGTGCGTTTGTGTCTGTCTATGAGGGTCTGAGTCTGTGTGCGTGAATGTCTGTGTGTCCTCTGCGTTACTGCCTGGCCTCTTAAGCAGACACTTAATAAATATTTGTTTGATGGATTGCTCTGTGTGTCTGTAGCTGGGTTGGTATGTCTGTGTTTGTCGTGCGTGTGTGTGTGTATGTGTGTGTCCTGAACAGTGCCTGGCACTGGAATAACGTCTTAATAAATGCTGATTGATTGATTGTCCTGTGTCTCTCTGTGTGAGTGTGTGTCTGTGCATATGTATGAATGTGTGTATGAGTGACTGTGTGCCTGGCTGCGGACACCCAGGCATGAAGCCTGGGGGTGGATTCCAGTCTCCTCTGGATCCAGGCAGTTCCCTGCAGCTTGCTCCTGAGTGGTCTCCATGGATGCCCAACCCCTCATCAATTTTCTTTGCTTGCCACTAATAATATTCATACATTGCACCTCACCCCTAATGCGAAGGGCTTGGAGAGCCCCTCCCCTCAATAGCACAGGGCTGCAGGGCTGGGCTTTGGCAGCAGCCAGTGGTTTGGGGGGGGTGGGGTGGAGGACCTGCCTCTGCGGTTTCCCTGGGGCCCTAATATGGGGGATTCACCGCAGGGTGAGTGAGCAGCTCTGCAGGGCCAGGGTGCGTCAGCAAGACCCCCCAGCATCTTTTTTCCACCATTATCCAGACACCTCCCATGAGCCAGCTTCTTTCAGGCTCTGAGTGGGCACCCCCTCCTTCCAAGCTGCCTAGCCCAGGTTGCCTGTACCCCATATTTGTCAGGATTTTGGGGAAGCTACTTTAAAGCAACAATTGGGGGGGCGGGGAAGACTGAAGCGGCCTCCTGTTAGTTTAGAAAGCCCAACCCTACTCATTGGCCAATTACACCAGCCCCATGTCTTCCCTCTTCTTAAGGGCTGAAAATTCCCTTCTGGGTCCAATAAAGTAGGATTTAAAGATTTAAAATAATAAGGCTACTTAGCCTAGCTGTTTCCCTGAGGTAGTCAGACATGAGTTGCCTTTTTTTTTTCAAATACTTCACAGGCTGCAGAATCCCACGGGCCTGAATTATGGCCTCCAATTATTGGTGACAGAAGCTTGGAATGAGATGTTTCAGGCTTGGGAGGGGTTCACTCTGGTTTAGACTTCCCTTGTCTGAAAAGGCAAGGAGTCTGGAATTCCTTCCGAAAAGGCCCCAGAAAGCAGCATCCTTTGGATAACAGAGAAATTTCTACTTAAAATGAGGTCAACCCCTCAGTGCTAGGGTTTTGGGCTGACTCTGTTCAGTCAGTTAGGGCATGGGCCCAGTCAGGTCAAAGTCTGATCCCCACACAGAACCCCAAGAGAATGGGTATATAGGGAGGTGAACTAGGTCCCATTATCTTCAAATCATAGGATCAGAGCTAAGAGACACCTGCAGTGATCAAATCCAACCAGCTACCTCATTTTACAGATGGGGAAACTGAGGCCCAGGGAGGGGAAGGGACTTAGCCAAGGTCACACATAGTAGGAGCATAGATCTAGAGGCAACCTTCCATCTAACTGGCTTCATTTGACAGGTGAGGAAACTGAGACCAGAAGGGGTTGTGTAGTTTCCCCAAGGTCACACTGCTGGTAAAGGGCCCTGAGGGGTGAATTTGATCCCAGGTCCTCCGGTAGCAAAGCCAATGCTCTTTGCATTGTGGCCTGCTGCTTTGTAGTAGAAGTGTTCAGAAGCCAGTGGGGCCTGCTAGGGGAGGGATTTGAAGGCAGCCTTTGTCCCACAGCTGCAGACTATGCCTGTCACCTTGATCCAACAAACCTGTAGAGGACAAGAAGAACCTGGCACACTCCAATGGATTCTGAACATCCTCTAAGGTCAAGTAAGGGTCAGACTGAGCTTCATTGCAGAGTCCATGGGGCATAAGGCAAAATGAAGAGGGAACCTTGGGGGGAGGGGGCAGGGGAGGGGAGGGTTCCAGGAGCATCTAATAGGAACATGGGGGTTGAGGGTATGGGGAGAGCTGGACCTGAATAAGCCTCTTCGAGGTCAACCTTAGTGTAGCACAAAAGGGAATCCTGGGGCTGACCTTTGGCCTGGCTGCTCCCACGCTCTACTCCACTCCAGCTATCTGGGGGTGGGGGCATTGGGCAATCCCTGAGTTCAGCCTGAGCCCTAGACTGCTGTTGTGCAGGCAGGGGAGTCTCCCCGGAGTTCCCTGGCTCTGTTCCCACCAAGCCCAAGCCTGAATCAGCTTCTGGGCTACTTAGGAGCAGCTCGTGCTGAACTCAGCTCTGGCGAAGTCTCCTTTACTCCCCTGGAGGGCGGTTAGTGTTTCAGCCTTCAGCCTCAGCAGTTCTGAGGGGATTCCCTCAATGTGAAGGGAACCAGCCCCACCAAAAACTGAACCAAAAATCGGTGGCCTGCCCCTTAAATCAGAGCACTGTGAAGCAAGGCCTCCACTAATGCAGATACCCTCCTCTGTGGAGAGAGGGTATCTGCATTAGAGAGGGGTAGGTAGAGGCCTAGGTAGAAACACTGTTTCTGACACTTAACTAGCTATGTGACCTGAGTACATCTCTTAACCTCTCTCTGCGTCTCAGTTTTCTTATCCTTGAGATGGGGGTGATGATAGCACCCACTTCACAGGGTCTGTTATCAAATGAGAAAATCCTTATAAAACTCTGTGCAAACCTTAAGGCACTTTACAGATGATGACTATTAGGATTATTGAGATGATAGCCCAGGCCTGCACCAAGGTTGCCTCTTGGTAAATTGGCCATTGCCTGAGGTTGTACTCAATGTCTCTCTTTTCTTCTCTTGGCAAATCCTTGGGTCCCCCATAGTGGTCAGGGCCGCCTTCTGTAGCCCCCTTATTCCAGCTTTTCTCCCTTCTCCATTCCTAAGAAGTCTTGCCTGTTCTTGGGGGGGGGCAGTGTGGCATGGTACCTGCAAGTAAGGAGACCTACACTTGAGTCCTGGCTCTGCCACTCATCAGGCCTCAGTCTTCTCATCTATAAAATGGGGAGAATGAGATTTGCGTGATTGCCTTCTCCTGAGAGGCCAGCCTTATTGAAAGGTGACCTGGATCCCGTTCTCTTCAGATCCTGGTCCTTAGAGTGAATGTGATCAAAATCAAGTGGGGCCTAGTTGAGAGAAAGATTTGAAGGCAGCAGAACCTTGTGACTCCACACTACAGACCTAAGATAAGAACTCCCCTAATCCCATTTGGGTCATTTGCCAACCCGTCCTGCAGGGGAGGAGAGAGGGCTTGGTTAGGGATTCAAAAGAATATCTGAGTGGAGATCTTAGTGGTGACCTTAGAGATCATCTACTCCAAACCCATCAGACAGAGGGGGAAGTCGAGGCTGGGGGCATGATGGAAGGGTCTTGCCCTCACAAGTTGGTGGCATAACTGGAGTTCAGGCTCAGGGCACTTCATGCCACATCACCCAATTGCTGAACAATAGTTTGAGAACATTTACAAAGCAGCATATGAACATGTAAAAAGCAAGTCTCCGACATCTGCTCCTTATCCCTTGGTACATATCTTCTGCTGAGCCAGAAGAGAACTCTTTTCTGTTCTTAGGAATGAGTAATTAATAAAGTATCAACAGAATATGTAACCTGAGGGGACAAAGCAAAAGGATGAGCCTAGCGGAGTGGGTCAATCAGGGAAGGCTCCCTGGAGGAGGTGAGTTTTGAAGGAAAAAGAGGGACACAGATTCCTAGTAAGTACATATTCTATATCAGATGAGTGGCAAGTGCCAAGACATCAAGGTGGGTACAGCCAAATTGTCTTTGGGGCTGGGTGTGGAGTGAGATGGGAGGAGGAGACAGCAAGCAGTCGGGCTTCTCTGGGAGTGATTGAGGGGAATCCGTGCGATCAGGAAGCCCAGGAGAGAAAACTGCAGTAGTCAGGTGGAAGAGGGTCTTTTGGGGTTCCTGGCAACCTGCAGATTTTCAGGTGCCCAGGGCTGAGCAATAGAGTGCCTCAGCAGGTTCTATTACGAATAGCAAGTGAGACTTCCTAGTGGCTGGCAGTGGTCATTGTGGTCCAACTGAGGCACCCAAAGGAACTCAGTTCACATCAGACTCTGTGTTCCAAATGTGGGTTGATGTCCCCCCTGGAGGAGAAGGTGAAGGGGCTCAGAGAGTTCACACTCCCAAGCTGCAAGGGAGAACAAAGCCTTCCTAAAGGAGATGATCGAGGCTTCAGTGGTAAGAGATCAGAGGTAGGGGAGAGGAGACTTGGCCTTTGTCAGGATGCTCGAGTATTCTGTAGGGAGAGTGTAACACAGGAAAGAGAGAAGGAAAAGGACTTCTATACAGCTAACTTAAAAACAGGAGCTGGTGGGGGAGAGATCTGGTAAAGGTTAGGGGACAAAAGGAAAAATCAAAGTAGCTGATGATTCCTTGCTCAGGAGTACTGGGGCAGTTATTTGTTGACCTGATCACAAGAATAGAGAGGTCTGTCTTCTTCCTGAGGTATGTGTCCAAGACATATCAGGAAACATCCAAAGACTTATCAAAATTGATGATAAACTAGCCACTTTGGGCAAATTGTATGAGCGAGAATGATACTTCCAGAAGGAAACTAAAATATGGTACCAATAATTCTGAAGTGTTAGGAGAGAAACTGAAGGCCATATGGGCACTGTTTGCAGTTTCCTTACCATTAACCGATGGAGGAAAGGGATGCAGAAGAGAAAAAATGAATTTGCAAAGTGCACATCTGGCTAAGAAGGTAGTATCTAAGAATGTGTGTTGGACTTCTGGATCATAACTTATGACAGAGGTATACTAGGTTCCTGAGCAGAGATGGAGTATACTTAACAGAGGCTGGTAAGAATGTATTTCATAGGTACCTTGCAAAAGGGATTTAAACTGAAAAGGATGGGGAAGGGAGAAGACCAATGTATAACCCCAAGAATAGCAGCTTAGACTCCCAGAAATTCACAAGAGACAAAATGCAGGAGAAAAGTCAGTACTAAGAGTAAGCCCCAGATGTCTATGCATAAATGCTTAGGCAACAAACAGAAGAAACTAGAGGTTCAAACTCAAGGGGGTATACTTGGCTTCATAAATATTATTGTGCCATGACTCTGAATGCCCATACTTTATTAAAAAGAGACGGGGTAGAGGTAAAAAGAGATAGGGTGGTATAGGGTGGTGCGTGTGTGTATGTGTGTGTGTGTCTGTCTGTCTGTCTGTCTGTGTGTACCTTCTGCATAATAAGAAGGCATATTTATAGGAGGACTCTCCCTCCAGTAACTATAGGGGGAACCATGTATGACAGGAGAGTATTTGGGTTAAATTCAAAAGAGAGAGAAACAGAAATGATGCTGTCATTGGAGTATACTACGAATCACCTGGACAGAAAGAAGAAATTGATGAGGTATTTGGAAAACAGATCAGAAGTCTGACACAGTCATGATACAGTAGTGGTGGGGAGGGAGGAGGAGAAAGGGGGATTAGTTTTCAATTATCTAGACATCAGCTGGAGTTCTTTGTGGAAAGGAGAGTAGCTAATAACTTCTTGGCTTGCCCTGCCTTAGTGATAATTTCATCCTTTAACAAGGGAGGAACTAGCAAGGGAAAATTCTATTCTGGGTCTGATTTTCATTAACAAGGAAGTACCTGAGGGTAGAAATGATGGGAACCCTGGGAGAAAGTAATCATTCCCTCAAAGCAAGTTTGTGACAGAGAAGAAGAGAGCTGGGCAAGGTCTGAAATGTACTCTAAATTTAGGGAAAGCAGATTTCAAAGAGTTCAGAAGAAAGTTAGATAGTATCTCATGGAGTGAAATGCTATGGAGGAAGTAAGCCTAGGAGGGATGGGAGATGCCCAAGAATGAAATTCTGAAACTACAAAGGGAGACAGTTCCAATGAGGAGGGAAAATGAGATTTATCTGAAGAAACCGATGTGGATGCATAGGGAACCCACCAACTAACTTAGATTTTCCAAAAGAAATGTACAGAAGATGACAGCAAAACTAGGTAACAGGAGATAGCTGCCAATGGGAGCTAAGGAGCACCAAGTGGGAGAAAAAGAAGAATTGAAGAAGGGATAGGTCCTTTGCCTGAGGTGAGTGGGATGATAACATTCGAGGAGGCAGAGCTGTTCAATTATGATTCTGTTTCTGATTTCTCTGGCAAGGAGAACAACCTTTGCCCTGAAAGGGACAGAACAAAGATGACTAGCAGGGAGTTAATATTAAGGTAAGTAAAGGGAGAGTAAGGGAGCTCAGAGCTGCCCTTGATGAATCCAAGACATCTGACCCAGATGAACTACATCCTCAGGTAGCGAGAGAAGGGGTGGCTGAGATCACTGAGCCACACTGCCAGGGAATTTGAAAGATCCTGGAACATGATAGAGGTGCCACAAACATGGAAATGGACAGATGTCTCAATTTCCAAATAAGAGGAGATAGAAGAGTGCAAACCATAGGCTAGTGAGCTTGACTTTGATTTCTGGGGAAATTCTGGAAGGGACCATGAAAGGAGGAGAAGGGTGAAAGGGAAGTGATAGTTACAAAGAGCCAGGATGGCCTCCCCAAGAACAGATCATACTAGACTAGCCTCATCTTCGTTTTTGATAAGGTTCCTAATTAGTGAATGAGGGCTCTGGTGGCATACTCCGAGCTTCTGTTGGCGCTCAGTTCTATGCTTTTGATCATTTGATCAGTGACTTGGATGTAGACAGAGAAGAGATGCTCAGATTTGCAGGGGATCTTAGCTGAGAGGAATACACACTGGATGACAGAGTCCAAATCCAAAAGGATCTTGACAGGCTAGAGCACTGGGTTGAATGTAATAATTTAACATTCAGTAGGGATAAATGTAAAGTCAAAATTGGGCGCAAAAAGTCAACTTCATAAGTGCAAAACATGGGAGGCATATTTAGATAGCACTTAATCTGAAAAAAAGATCTGAGCTTAACCAGGATGGTAAGGGGCCTTGAATCCATGTCATATGAGAATCAATTTAAGAACTAGAGGTGGTTAAGAACTAGAGGCACACTGATAGTGGAGGAAGGAGTGGTGAGTTGTTCTGTTTAGGCCTAGAGGGGAGAATGAGCTGCAGTGGGTGGGAGATGCAAAGAGGGCACATGAGAGCTGTCCCAAAATGGAATGGGCTACTTTAACAGGTGGTGGAGGTCTTCAGGCAGAGGACAGATAATTACTTGTTTTGTTGTTCAGTCTTGACCTCATTTGGCAGAGATACTGGAATGGTTTGCCATTTCCTTCTCCAGCTCGTTTTACAGATGAAGAAACTGAGGCAAACAGGGTGAAGTGACTTGCCCAAGGTCACACAGCTAGTAAGTGTCTGAGGCTAGATTTGAACTCGGGCCTTCCTACCTCCAGGCCCAGCACTTTAGCCACCTCACTGCCTCCTAAGCAAATCTACAAATAGTCAGTTGGATCTAGGATCCCACTGATGTGGGCATTCCTACCAACGGGCCAGGTCAAAATCCATTCATGCCTTCCCACCTTGTGGGACTCTGATCCATGTAAGCTCAGCATAGAGAATCAGCCCAGCTGAGGTGCTAGGGCCATGCATCCATTCACATGTATTGGCAAACCCAATATATGCAAATCTGTCTGAATTAACAATTTCTATTTTTAGGATCCTAGAACAGGGAGGGCCTTCAGAGGCCATCTAGGCCAGCCTCCTCATTTTACAGAGGAAGAAACTGAGGCCCAGGGAGGGGCAGAGATTTGTTCAAGGTCACTCAGAAGATCAAATAACTAGAACTAGAACAGCCCTAGAAGACCATTGAGTCCAACCCCCTCATTTTACAATGGGGGAAAGGAGGCCCAGGGATTTGTCCAAGGTCCTACAGAAGCAAGATTTGAACACAAGTCCTCTGATTCCAAATCCGTTGTTCTATTCCTACAGCAATTTAAAAGTTTATAAATCATGTTTTTTCCACAATTGTCCGAAGTAGTCGGTAGCACAAGTGTTATTAACTCTGTTTTACCTATAGGGAAACTGAGACCCAGAATAGGAGGAGTCACACAGCTACTTTGTGGCAGTGCATGGACATCCAGATATCATCCCTCAAAATCTCATACCCTCCACTGTGCCTCGGTATCTCCCAAATCGGTCTACTTTATGTAATTCTTCATTTGACAAAAGGCTACTGCCCCATCTGCCCCGCCCCATGCTTCTAGGACATAAAACAAAGCATTCTTACAAGATGCCTGTTTCTTTCTGTACCAGAGGAACCAGGTAGTTCACTGATGGGGGAGACTGAAGGAATTTTCCCCAATGAAAGATACATCTGCATCGCAGAGAGTCTCATGGGGCTAAGAGATCATTGCATGAGTTTCTCCATTGCCTGGTGTCCCCCCTACACACACACACACACACACACACACACACACACACACACACACACACACGCTAAAGAAGAATAGAATTGCTTTTCAAGTGCCACTATGTGGTTTGCTGACTCACGTTTCTGACAGGACTCTTGTGCATGAGTTATCGAGATATTTTCCAACGAGATCAAAGCAAGCCAGCAGTGATTGTGGCCCTGCTTTGGCTACTGTGGGCCAGGTAGAAAGTAGATTATGCCTTATCTGCTCCATAAGTGTCAGGATACCCTGAGGGGCAGCTGGGTGCAGTGGAGAGGGCACTGGCTCTGAAAGTTGGAGGACCAGGTTCAAATGCCAGCCCTGATGATTACTACCCATGTGACCTTAGACAAATCACTTCCCCTCCCTGGGTCTTGGTTTCCTCTACTGTAAAATGAGAAAGAAGGACTCAGGGACCTCTGAGGGTCCTTTCAGCTCTAGATCTAGGATCCCATGTGTGACCTTGGATAAGTCCCTCCCCCTCCCTGGGCCTCAGTTTTCTTTCCTGTAAAATGAGGACTTGGGCTAGAGGGCCTGTGAGGTCCCTTCCACCTTGAAATTTGTGATCCTGTGACACTTTATGTCAGGAGGACAGCTCAATTTCCAGGCCCTTTCAGAGCCATATGGTGATGGCAGATTCCTAGTAGGACCATGAAAAAGAGAGGCCTGGTCAGATAGCAGGAGCTTCCATCTCTTGGCTCCCAGTATTACCTAATTGCTTCAGACTCCAGGTGCATCCTCCTTTAAGAAATCACTACATCGAAGTCCAATCTAACTGAGGCAGGGTATTGTAGTGATGTAGGTCTTTCATTATCCACACATCTGCTGTAGCTCTCTTTCTCCGCCAAAAGCAGTGTAGGTAATAACTTCTTGACTTGCCTTAGTGATGATTTCATCCTTCAAAAGATGGAGGAACCAACAAGGGAGAATTCTGTTCTGGATTTGATTCTTACTAACAGAGAGGTTGCTGGGAACCCGGGGGGGAAAAGATTATTTCTTCCTAGAGCAGGGGTGGGGAACCTGCGGCTTCGAGGCCACATGTGGCCTTCTAGGTCCTTGGGTGCGGCCTTTGGACTGAGTCCAAATTTTATAGAACTTTTTTTATAACCTTTTATTGAGGGGATTTGTTCTGTGAAGTTTGGATTCACTCAAAGAGTGCGCTTGAGTACCTAGAGAGCCACACGTGGCCTCAAGGCCACAGGTTCCTCACCCCTGTCCTAGAGTTTGTGACAGAGGAAAGTTGTGCCTAGTCTAATACATACCCATGATTTTGAGAAAGCAAGTTTCAGAGGGCTCAAAGGAGGAAAAGAAATAGGATACCATGGATAAAAGGGTACGTGGGGAGTCAACCCAGGAGGGATGGGAGATGCCCAAGAACATAATTCTGAAGAAAGGAAAATAATCCTAATGAGGAGGAAAAGTGAGATTTGTCTAAAGGGACCAATGTGGATGCATAGGGAACTCACCAGCCAATTTTTAGATTTTTTTTAAAAGAATGTTTTTATTTTATTTTTTCTTAATTACATTTAAAAACAATTTTCATGTTCATTTTTTATGATTTATTGAGTTCCAGATTCCCTCCTTCCCTTCTTCTCCTCCCTAGTCCTTGAGAAAGCAAAAACTTATAGATTGTACATATGTAGTCATGCAAAACATATTTCCATATTAGCCATGTTTCAAAAGAAAAGACAACCCCCCAAAAAAGAAAAATAAATAAGAAAATTTTTAAAAGTATTCTTTGATCTGCCTTCAGACTCTATCAGTTAGATGGATAGCATATTTCATCATGGGTCCTTTGGAATTGTCTTGGATCACTTTACTGCTGAGAAGAGCTAAGTCATTTACAATTGATCATCCTACAGTGTTGCTTTTATTGTGTACAATGTTCTCCTGGTTCTGCTCACTTCGCTTTGAATCAGTTCATATAAGCCTTACCAGGTTTTTCTAAAACCCTCCTGCTTATCATTTCTAATAGCACAATAGTACTCCATCACAATCGTATACCACAGCTTGATAGCCACTCCCCAATTAATGGTAATCCCTTCAATTTCCAAATCTTTGTCACCACAAAAAGAGCTGCTATAAATATTTTTGTCCATATAGGTTCTTTTCCTTTTTCTTTGGTCTTTTTGAGATACACACCTAGTAGTGGTCTTGCTGGATCAAGGGATATGCACAGTTTGATTGCCTTTGGGTATATTTCCAAATTGCTCTCTAGAATGTTTGCATCCATTCACAACTCCACCAACAATGTATTAGTGTTCCAATTTTCCTACATATGCAACATTTATTACTTTCCTTTTCTGTCTGATAGGTATGAGGTGGTACCTCAGAGTTGTTTTAATTTGCATTTCTCTAATCAATAATGATTTAGAACATTTTTTATATTTCTTCATCTGAAAACTGCCTGTTCATATCGTTTGACCATTTATTAGTTAGGGAACCAACTTAGATTTTAAAAAGAAATGTACAGAAGATGAACATTAGAATGCATGTATCATGACTTTGTGAAAACAGTGTCAAATGCTCAAGCTCAGAATGAGCTGAGGCCAGGGAGAGATGCCAAAGACAATGAAAATCGGTTTTTTTTAGCGCTCTAAAGGGACCTTTGCTTGGGGTGACTGGCATGATAATAACTGACAAAGAGATGCCAGAGCTGCTTGATTGTTTTGTGCCTAGCACATACCCAAGATAAAAAAGGTAGTAGTAAGAGCACCCCTGGCTGCTCTTGAGGAATTCAAGTCACTTAGCCCACATGACCTCCATCTTCAGACCCCTGAAGGACCTGGCAGGTATGATTACCTATCTACCATCAGTGATATGAAACAGATCAGGGGAAAAGGGAGAGCTATCACAAGTTTGGAGAGATGTTTTGAAGGTAGAAATGCTAAGATTCGACAACAGAACAAGTATGTGGGGTGGATGGGAGTTAAGAGTTGAGGATGACACCAAGGTTTCAAGCCCAATTGATTAGGAGAATGGTGGTGCTTTTGTGGGCAAAAAAAATCTGAAAAAAAAAGTAATAGGAAAGTTTGGAAGAAGGGGAGGTTAGGGACACAAGAAAATGAGTTCTTTATTGAACATGTTGTTGGAGATGTCCATGGCAACATTTAGATCGAGATGTTCAAAAGGGGGTTGGTGATGCAGTACTGATGCTCAGGAGAGAGGTTAGGGCTGAATGTATAGATATGGGAATCATCTACATAGAGATAATTATCAAATTTATGGGAGCTGATGAGATCACCAAGTATATAGAGAGAGGAACAGGGAGCCTAAGACGGAGCTTAGAGGATAATGTTAGTGGAAGTGACTTGGATGAAGATCCACAAAAGAGATTGAAAAGGAGCAATCAGTTAGGTAGAAGGAGAACCAGGAGAGAGTGGTATCCTAAAAACCTAGAAAGAAGAGGGTATCCAGGGGGACAGGGTGATTGACATTGTTAAAGCCTGCAGCCAGGTCAGAAGGGATGAGGACTGAGGAAGAGCTATTGGATATATATGTCATTCTCTCCTCTCTCTCTCTCTCTCTCTCTCTCTCTCTCTCCATATATATATATATAAAACATGATGGATATATATAAAAGATAAGAATCAGATGGATATGTATATATATATGTATCTATATATGTAAATATATGTGTGTATCTATCTAAATATAAACGATATGGAAGAATCAGCTGGATTCAGAACTGGTTGCCTGGTCAGACTCAAGGAGTACAGTTAATGGCTCAGTGATAATGTGGCAATAGTTCTCTGGTAGCGTCCCCCATATCTCTGCTTGGCTCTGTGCTATATAACTTAAATAGTGATAAATGTAAAATTTGGGTACAAAAATCAATTTCTAATTGAGGGCAACATACGGTTAGCAGTTTTTCTGAAAAAGATCTGGGGGTCTTAGTGGATTTCAAGTTCAACATGAGTCAGCAGTGGGATATGGCAGGCAAAAAAGCGACTGTCATCTTGGGCTTTTTTTCCAGAAAGAAGAAGGTGATAGTACCACTATACTGTTCCCTGATCAACCCTCATCTGGAGTATTATATTCAGTTCTAGATGCCATGATTTTAGAAGGACGTTGAGTAGCTAGAAAGGATTAAAAGAGGGGAACCAGGATGGTGAAGGACCACTGGCATGTCTATATCTTAAAAGGATCACTTGGGTATGTTTAGCCTAGAAAGAAGGAGATTTGGGGAGCCATACCAGGTACCTTCAAGTATTTGTAGGTGGAAGACCCAGTCTGGGAAGGAGGGATTAGTGTTGATCTGCTTGGCCCTAGAAGGTAGAACGAAGAGTAGTGGGTGGATGTTACAGGCTTGATGTCAGGAAATCTTCCTAACAATCCGAGCTGTCTCAAAGTGGACTGGGCTGCCACAGGAAGTGGTAGCTAGCCTTTACTTGGAGGTGACCACTGGTCATTGAAGTTATACTGGGATTCCTTTTGTGGATGGATGGGTTGGACTGGATCATCTCCAGTTTCCTTCCAACTCTTAGATTCTGTGGTTTGGGGGCCACAGTAAGAGAAAAAAAAATCACATGGGCCCAATTATCCTTGAAAATCGCTTAAATTGCCTGGGAAGTACAGTGAAGTGTCCTTACACACTTGTAGCTAGAAAAGAGTCCTTTAAAAGAAGACAGTCTATATCACAGAGTGGTTGGGGCTAAGTTGGTTGCTATGGAAATAGTTGAATGTAAATTCTATTTTTCACAATACCTACATATTCCATCAATAAGAGAGGGTCACCAAAACTTCTTTTCTTTTTTTTGTGCAGGTAAGACAGGGCAATTAGGGTTAAGTGACTTGCCCAAGGTCACGTACCTAGTAACTGTGTCAAGTGTCTGAGGTCAGATTTGAACTCAGGTTCTCCTGATTCCAGGGCCAGTTTTCTACCCACTGCACCACCTAGCTCCCCTGGGTCACCAGGACTTCTACTCCAGTGGGAGAAAAGGAAAAGAAGGTAAGACTTTAGCTGGCAGGAAATCTGATTATTAGGGGGAAAATAGTCTAGAAAGGGGTTCACAGAGGAATGTGATTATATTGTAGGGTCATCATCACACCCCCACAGTAACTGTGGGAGGCAAGAGAGGAGACAAGGAAGTCCAAGGCCACACGGCAGGGGCCTTGTAGCTGACCAAGAATGCTTGGAAAGCTGACCCTCTCCTTAGCTCTCTACTGGCCCAAGCAGAATGAATAGACTGTGTGTACATTTGCCTAAGAGAAGATTCTAGAATCGCTGGCAACTTAAAGAGGTGGCCTCATAAGGAGGGGCTTCCTCCCAATGAGGGAGCAGCACATTCATATTTCCCATCTTCTATCGCTTCAGGGCACGATTTAAATCTCTCCCTTGTAATTGAAATATGTGGATGTGATACAATTCTATTGTATCCTAGTTATTCCCATCAATTGAGTTTTCCCCAAGCTAATTTTTGACCAGCTTGGAGGAGGTGGCATCTGTGGTAGAGAGGGAAATGGAAATCAATGAGCCAACAGTCAGTCAATAAGGATTTAATATAATGATAATTGTTGTTCAGTTGTGTCTGACTCTTCGTGACCCTATTTGGGGTTTTCTTGGCAGAGATACTGGAATGGTTTGCCATTTCCTTCTCCAGCTCATTTTACAGATGGGGAAACTGAGGCAAGCAGGGTAAAGTGACTTGCCCAGGGTCACACAGCTAGGAAGTGACTGAGGGCAGATTTGAACTCAGAGCTTCCTGACTCCAGGCTGGGCACTCTATCCAGGGCAGTGCCACCTAGCTGCCTGTAATAATAACAAGCTACAAACCTGGCAAACAGGTTGCCTAAGGTCACACGGCTAGTAAGTGTCTGGAGTCAGTCTTCCTGATTATAGGACCAGCCCTCTATCTACTGTGTTATATTTATTAAGCACCTACTGTGTGCTAGGCACTTATGCTAAGTGATAGGGATACAAAGACAAGAATCAGTCCATGTCCTCAAGGAGCTTACATTCTCTAGGGGAAACAACATGTATGTGTATGCTTATGTACAATATGTATGTACATATGATACATATACATACATACAGTTATACAATATAGATAATGTAATACAAGGAAAATTAGGAACCCCTGAGTAACCCCTAGCTACTGACAAGCACCCCCAGAAAGAATGGACTCAGATATCTTTGGCATTTAGCAAACCCCCTGGGACTCCAAGACTCCACCAAGGAATCTCAATAGATAGGACCATCCCACTGAAGGATAACCTGGCAGACCCTTTCTAGCAGATATCCCTGGGGCTCCGTGACTCCACTAAGGAATGTAAATGAGATTATCCCACTAGTACGATAACCTGACTGAATCTTTTGATTAGCCAGGACCTTTGTTCCTCTTCCCCCCCCCACTCTGTACCCCCAAATCCTACCCTTTCGCTTCAACACATTGCCATTGATTTGTGGTGCCGTACCTCGATGGCCGCCGGCTAATAAATTCTCCACTTAAAACTTATACTCTGTGGTGTGTCTCTCTCGCTTCTGGTACAACAATAGAAGGTATTTGGGGGTAGGGGCAGGGCCACAGAGGAATGTAGAGAGGAATGATATCGAAAAATTCTGGAAAGGGTGACAGCTGGGTAGAGCACTGGGCCTGGAATCAGGAGGATCTAAGTTCAGATCCAGCCTCAGACACCTACTAGTTGTGTGACCCTGGGCAAGTCACTTAACCTGGTTGCCCCCCCCCCCAAAAAAAGAGAATTCTGGAAAGGTCGGAAGGGGCCAGGTTGGGAGAAGCTATAAATGCCCAACAGGATTTTTCCTGTTTGATCCCATGTATGATAGATAACTGTGTGCATAAGGGCCCTGCTCAGTTACAAGAACCTTGAAGAAGGTTGGCACTGATTTCAGATAAGTGGACCAACCAAAGCCCTGCACAAAGGAAATCTAGGTCTGCTCACCGGTTTAATAGGAAGCAGTGTAAAGAACGCCCAAATAAGAATTATAGGACCTGAGTTCGAATCGTGACTCTGAGGCTTGTTCACTTATAAGTACCTTGGACAAGTCTCTTCTCCTCCCTAAGAGGGTTGGATTGCATGGCCTCCCTAAGGTCCCTTTCAGCTCTGAATCTCAGATTCTCCTCCACCTCCTTCATTTTATAGTGAGGGGAACAGAGACCCAGAGTTTGGGTTGCAAAAACTGAATGTTGTCCCCCTCCCCATCCCCCTTTGAGCCTGAGAAGAGTATTTCTCCTACATGTGACCCATAATTGTCACAGATGCTCATGTTTATGTGGGGATACAGCTGGCAAAGGCAGGTAGTTACTGGTGCCCTTTTATAAATGTAGCAACCAAGACTGAAGTAAAATGATTGACCCAAGGTCACCTGGCTAGGAGGCAGCAGTGTAAATTAGCATTCTGTTCAGAATGTGTTAAAAGTCTTCTTTTTTATATTATAGTTCTTTAGAGAGCCTACCTCTGAGTCGGGAAGACTTAAGTTCCATCTTTAACACATGTCAACTGGATGACCTTGGCCAAGTCCCTTTACCTGTGAGTGCCCAGGGCAACTTGATAAGGCCATGAATTATAGATAAAACAGGAATTTTCAACCTGGGGCCCATGAACTTGTTTCTTTAATATTTTGATATAATAAAATAATATTTTATTTTATGCATTTAAAAATCTGACTTTGAAAGGGCTTTTCTATAGGCTTTCTACAGGCTTTTCTAGCCTTCCAAGGGATGTAGGACAAAGATTAAGAACCCCTGAGATAGAGGGAGATTCCACACTGGGAGCTCCCCACATTAATAAAATCCCAGGCCTGCCTGGCAGGGTTTGGCTACTATGAGATAGAGTGGCTGGGGAGCCAGCCAGCTTTGCAGGACACCCTGCGGATCCATGGAAGGGGTAATTGTGTGTAACCCCCGTTGACTCTCCATTACAATGGACTGCTCTTCAAGTGTGAGTCACCATTCCCGACAATGGACACTTTGAAGTGGGGGTGGGTTTGCCAGACTGGCTTAGCAGGTGTGACCAGTGGGCTGAATTGGGTTCCGGTTGCAAACAATGACATTGCATTGGGCTGTCTCCAGCAGAGATTGCTTCTGTGACCTGGGTAGGCCCTGCTAATGCCTGGTTCCAAGCCAGTGAGCTGCCTTTAATCACTTCCTGACCCTCCCCCTCTACCCCCATCACCCCAACTTCCCCCTTCTGGTGCTCAGCTCTGAAACTTTATCCTGTTGGGGCAGTGTAGGATAGTGAATGAGGCAGCATTGGCCTAGAATAGGGGTGAGGAGCCTGCGGCTTTGAGGCCACATGTAGCCCTCCAGGTCCTCAAGGGTAGCCCTTTGACTGAATCCAAACTTCGAAGAACAAATTCCCTTAATAAAAGGATTTGTTCTGTCAAATTGGCCTCAGTCAAAAGGCCGCACCCAAGGACCTAGAAGGCCACACGTGGCCTTGAGGCTGCAGGTTCCCCAGCCCTGGTCTAGAGGATAGTCAGGAAACTAGGATTGATATCAGGAACATCTGGGTTCAAGACCTGCCTCTTGATACATTGGCTGTGTGTTCCTGGGCAGGTCATTTAACCTCAATGCCCCCCTGACAACTCGGACTATAAATTATAGAAATACCAATCTTATTGGTGGGAAAAAATTTTCATACTGGGAGTTCTTCAGACCAATGAATTTCTCTCCCCCCCCACCCCCACCCAAATGAAAAAAAACAAGAGAAAGCAGGGCAGCTGTAACAGTGGCAAAACCTTGTCTCTGTTCTCAATTCTGATTCCTGAGGGAGGAGAAAGTTGTCCAAGAGACATCCTCCATTCTATGACAGCCACAAAGCCAGTCTTCAAGATGGCTAGGCCCCTGATGTTTCCCAAGGGCTTTGGGGCCTCGGGGAGCTGCAGCTTCCTGAAGCTACTATCAACAAGGCCTCCCAGGATGCCTTGGTCTTGACTAATTTTATCTGTTTCCATTTCAGTAGCTCCAAGGATCCCAAAACCCTTTCTTCCCAACAGCCTGGGGTGGGGGTGGGGGTGGAATGCTGGAGCAGCTCTTCAGATTCTCCTTATTTTCCAGCAGAGGCCCAGAAAAGTTAGATGACTTGTCTGAGGTAGTACAGCTGGGGAGGGTTCCAAACCCAGGCCTCCCATCTTGGAAAGCCCTGTTCTTTGGTAAAACTTAAGTAATTCCTTTTTGGATTTGGGGTGTGAAGTGGAGCCTCCAAGACCACAGCAAGCCAGGCCTGTTGTTAGTCAAATTGCCCAGGACACCTGGCAAACAAGGTCTGGGCCTTCATAGTCTGATATGGACCTCGAGGGCAGGGCTTTACCTCATTGTCTGTGCTATGTTCATTCAGGCAAATAGCTTGGCACACCAAGGGGTCCTCATTACATAGGATCATAGGGTCAAAGCTGGATTCTTTTGAGGGGGGTGGTGGTGGTGCATCTTTTTTAAATGAACTTGAAAAAGCCATCTTAACTTCCTTTTTTTATCTGACTTTACCAAACCAGTTTCTAAAACTATCAGATTGAGTCTTTGTTTTTTGTGTTCATCGTAAGGCAGAACTATTTCTTGCACATCTCTGTGGATATGAGATAAGATTGAAAGACCCAACCCCCACCTCCACCATCTGTGGGCTGTTGACCTTAGAGCCTAGAAGACACTTGATTCTTACTGGTGGACCTTGTTAGCATTCTCTGAATTCGTGAATTTATAGCAAGCATCAGAAGCAGTTATCAACAAAGAAAGCCAGGCTCTCTTCTGGTTTACACCAAGGAGGATAGTTCCTAATCTCTTATTCCTCCCTCGAGATGCCCTTGTGGGGTGGAGGTGATCCTCTTCAAGGCCAGATCCACAGGTCCAAGTGGGAAGAGCTGCAGAGGGCACCTTACTTAACCTAGGCTAAATTCAAGATTGGCCATTAAGGCCTGGAGGGGCCTTAACATGCATTGATTGGGAGAGAGGCTGTACCCTTGGAGATGAAATCATAGGGTCCTTGCAATCCTGAAGCATCTTGAGCTCAAGAGCCAGGTCCGAAAATATCATGTAATACCACCACCAATGAGCATATATTATGTGCCTTAGAAGTTGGCCAAAAAACCACTTTACTAAGTGCATATGACATGACTTTTCTAGGTTGCCAAAAGTACAAAGCTTTCTTTTTAAATATAATTGGTATGAGCTTGGCCCTGAAAGAGGCCCTTCCTTTCTTTGTAGCAGTAGGGGACTCTGGGTGTGGAACCTTGCATACACTGTCAGACTCACTGATCATGTGCTGGTTAGTTTTGCTATTTTTTTCTTCTTTCCTTTTTTAATTCTTTTTTACATTGGAGGCAGTATGGATTGCCTCTGACACTGACATCTTTGAGACTAGACATTGCCAAGGGGCCAACCTGTATCAGAAGAGGGAGTTCTATCTCCTGATGAGATCATGAGTCTAGGCCCTCTCTTTATCTTACGAGGGATAACTATGGGGACAATATCTTCAGAAATAAAGGTGATGTAGAAGCACGAGTTATCAATAAAAATAATGTAGTTGGTGCATTCTCAGCCTGCAGTTTGTATTGTTGCTCTGACAGGTGGCAAACCAAAGCCTGCTTTGGATCCTTGGCCATGTCTCGGGAGCTAGGCCAGCCCCAGATGACATAAACAAAGTGGTTTTCTGTGTCTTTTTAGGTACCTTCAACCGAAGGAAGAGAAACTCCCTCTACGTCACGGTGACCCTGCTCATTGTGTCCGTGCTGATCCTGACCGTGGGTCTGGCGGCTACCACCAGAACCCAGAATGTGACCGTCGGAGGGTATTACCCTGGAGTCATCGTAAGTACAGAGTTTTGAGCTAGTAAGCGAATACCTGTTTGTTACTCATCAGCTATGGTGTTTCACATCTAACAGTGATGGCTTTCAGTTGGGCACAGATTTATACGTCAAGGAGTCCAACCTTTCCATTTAACAGGCCCAGAGAGCGAATGTGACCTGTCCTAATGCCAAGGTTGAAACAGCCCCCTGACTACCAGCCTAGAATTCCTTATGTGGTACCACAGCTGAATTTTAAGATGGGAGCATTTTCCAAGATATTAATATTTGCCTTTTCTGGAGTTTTCAGTGAGCAACCCTAGTTCTAGGAATATGTAGGTCAAGGGGGTTTGAGTTGTTTACTGGAGTTGTCATACTTCTATTGGCTCAAATGATTTTACTCCCCCAAAAGAGAAAAAAAACAAGAATTCTGTGGGCAGCCTTGAAGACAGGCACCAATTCCTTTTTTTTACATGCCATGGCCTGCCATGAGAGGTAGGTTTTAATAAGAAAAATGGAAACCAAAGAAAGTTCAGTGTTCTGCACCTAGTAAACTAGGAGGCACCTTGGCCTAGTGAATGGAGTTAGGAAGATTTGGGTTTACATCCCACTTCTTTGAGCCTCAGTTGCCTCATCTGTAAAGTCGGGGTTATAATCCCTGAAATGCCTACCTCATTTAGAGAGGCAACTTTCTGATACTCTGAGGGGCAGATTTGCATTAGTAGAGGGAGCTTCCTCACCTGCGAGTATTTTTTTCTTTTCTTTTTCGTTCTGTTATTGTTTGTTCTGTCATTTTCAGTCATGTCTGATTCTTCGTGACCCCATTTGGGGTTTTCTTGGCAGAGATACTGGAGGGTTTTGCCATTTTTCTCTCTAGCTTGTTTTGCCGATGAGGAAACTGAGGCAATCTAGACCTGTGATTTCACCAGTGTAAGAAAGACCGGAAACTGTCTATTAACACAGATCGCCACTTTCTCTGCAATTCCTGGTCTTAGACAGCTGCCTAGAACACCAAGTACTGCAGTGCCCAGGGTCACACAGCCAGGAAGTGTCAAAGGCAGGATTTGAACCCAGGTTTCTTGGGCCTCTCTGAACTTTGGTACAAAAGAGTTCCTTATACCAATGAAGTTACAAGAGCCAAAAGCAAAAACCAAAGCCCACCTTGCAGGATTGTTATGAGGTTCAGATGTGATCGCTCCTATGAAGGGCTTTGAAGACCTTGTTCTTGTCACTTAGAGTCCCCTGGGCCTACCAAGGGCTCAGCGTCCCAGTGTGAGGAGGCTTCTCATCCTTTTCATCTCAGCCTCTAGGGACTTGTGGCTGTGTGTCCTTCTTTTTCAAGGAGGACCATGACATCAGGGAAATGATGACATAACTTACAGTTGACTTTGATTTGAGTGAGGAAGGGCTGTGCAAGGTCACCAGCCTCACTTTCTCCTATAGAGCCATCTAGGGCCAGTGACTAGATATTCATCAGGATGACTGGAGATGGCCCAGAATGCAATGGGAGACCCTGGCCCTTTCAGGCTAAGGCCTTTTCAGGTTCTCACTTTGAGTGAGGCAATACCCATTCAGTGAATAGGCCTTTTTAAAAAGTGAATTTTTGGGTGGCAATTGGAGTTAAGTGACTTGCCCAGGGTCACACAGCTAGTATGTACCAAGTATCTGAGGCCGGATTTGAGCTCAGGTCCTCCTGATTCCAGGGCCAGTGCTCTATCCACTGTGCCACCTAGCTGCCCCCAGCCTTTAGGGAGTGTTGGCATGAAGTTACCATTGCTCTCTCTGTGCTGTTCAGGGGACCTGCCACTTTGCCTGGCACCATAGATACTAGTAAGGGAAACTAAGGCATGCTCTCCTTGGCCACTGACCTTATTTGCAGGCAGGGCACCTGATCCTCATCCCAAAGCCTGGAGTGGGCCTTCCTGCTTCTGGGATTTTAGGATTGTTGGATGTAGAGATGAAAGGCATCTTAGCGATTGGCTCTCCTCCTTATTTTCTGGAGTAGGAAACAGGCCCAGAAGAGTGAAGGGCCTTGCTTGAGGTCATACAGTTGGTAAATGGCCCAACCAGAATTCAAACCCAAACCCTCTGACTCAGCACCTTGGGCTCTTTCCACCACATTAGGAATCTACACCAAACAATTCCGTATTTAATTATATGTTGTTTTATATTGTTTGCTAATTGCCTCTTAGTCTCTCTCCAATTCAATTGAAATTTGGCACGTTTCTGTATAAATAAGATGTGAATGAAGTAATCAGACTCTTATTAAACTCCTCCATACCAAGAAGGATGGATTTATCCTCTAATGCTTTCCCTCCTCCCCTGCCAGAACCAAGCCCACCCTGGGCACACAGAATCATAGGGATAAAGCTCTCCATCTGGGCCCTCAGAGGCCTAGATCTGGTCCAATCCCTTCATTTTGCTGGGGGGAAACTGAGGCCTTATTGTATTAAATGACTTGCCCAGGGTCACACATAGAATACTAGGTCTAGAAGCCATTGAGTCTGACTCCCTCACTTCACAGAGAAATAAGTGAAATGACTTCTCCAGGGTCACACAGGTGCTAAGTGACAGATGCAGGTCTTCTGACCCCAGAGCCCCTGCTCTGCCGTGTGCCCCACTGACTGATTTCTGAGGTGCTCAGTCAAGACTTGGTGGTAGGATTGGCAGAGGCTTCAGAAGCCATTTGTCACGCGTTGGCCTCGATGTGGGTACTTCCCTAAAACAAGATCTTTCTGGAAGGAAAGACATAGGAATACGTACTGACAAGGTTATGATATGACTCTCCAAACCACACTGGCTCTGGCTTCTGTAGGAATGGAGTAGACAGAGGACTGGCTATGGGACAAAAACACTGCCCTCTCTGAGTCTCAGTTTTCTCCTCTGTGAAATGGGAATCATAACACCTGTAATCTCTACCTCTCAGTATTGTTGTGAGGGGCCAATGAGATAACACAGATAAAGCCCTTGGCAAACGTGATTAAGTAGGTAGGGATGAGGACAGAGATCAGACCTGTGATTTTATTGGCTTAGGGAACTCCCAGGGGAAGAAACTGCTTCTGCCAATGCAGGTTGGTACCTTCTCTTCAAGTTAGAGTTTTCATAGAGTTAGCTGGTGGCACCAGAGTGCGCAAAGTATGGGGTCGAGTCAAGAAGACCTGAGTTCGAATCCAGCCTCAGACACTTACTAGCTGCGTGACCCTGGGCAAGTCACTCCACCCTGTTTGCCTCAGTTTCCTTATCTGTCAAATGGGGT
Organism: Trichosurus vulpecula; assembly: GCF_011100635.1. Lineage (NCBI taxonomy): Eukaryota > Metazoa > Chordata > Mammalia > Diprotodontia > Phalangeridae > Trichosurus > Trichosurus vulpecula. Next base: position 52,145,213 of record NC_050582.1, read on the forward strand.
TAATAATAGCACCAACCTCACAGGGTTATTGTGAGGATACAATTAGATAATATTTGTAAAGAGCTTAGCCCAGAGCTTGGCACACAGTAGGTACCTAATGCTTGTTTACTATTTAACCCTCCACTGCCCTCTTCCTTCAGTGCCCCATTGTGGTCTCTGATCTCCCAGCAGCCCCAGACAATGAGTGTTACAATCCACATTTTACAAGTGAGAAAACTTTAGCTCAGAGGGTGAGATGACTAGTCACCTGTGGTCACACTGAAATCGAAGAAGCAAGAGTGGGAACAGAGCCTCTGCTCTGCCTTGACTTGGCCCACTGCCCTTTTCCTTGCACTGTCTGGCTCTAGGGGATAAGACCCAAGTATGGGACCAGACTCATTAGGATTCATTGTTGGGAACAGTTTGGTTTGAGAGAGGGGGACTGTCATTTCCACTGACCTCGGGCTTCTAGAGGCAGCAGAATGGAGGCATGAGGAAAGATGAAGGGAGATGGGAAATAGAAGCAGCAAAGGATCATGGACTCATAGATCTAGGGCTGGAAGGAACCTCAGGGACCATCTAATCTGAATCCCTCATTTTTACAGAGACTGAGGCCCAGAGAGGCAAAGAGACTTGCCCAAGGTCACACATAGGATCTTAGAGCTGAAAGGGACCTCCAATCTATAGAGTCCAACCTCTTCCTTTTCAGATAAAGGAGCTAAGACTCCTGGGATGTGATATGTTTTGCCCAAAGTCATACTGATAGTATTAGAGGTTGAACCCAGGTCCTCTGACCCCAAATCTAGAAGATGTTCCATTGTTAAGACAATTGATGCTTTTAAAAGATGAGAAAACGTACCTCCCTCTCTTTGCAGATGTGGGGGCCGGTGAGTACATAATGTTGCATATACTGTCAAATTTGGTGATTGTGTTGAATCGTTTTGCTGATCTGGTTTTCATTTTTTATTCCTTGTTACAAGGGCTGGCTGGCTGGCTGGGGAGAAGAGGGAGGTTAGCTATATTTGGAAATGAAGATAATGTACGAACAAAAGCTTTTAATTAAAATGGAGAATTTTTTTTAAAGCCCGTGCTTTGGGGAAGGAAGCATCACGATTGTCCTGGCCTTTGGTGTTTTTGTGTAGAGACAGCAGGTCTAGCCAGGGTCCAAGAGAGGCTTTGCTGGCCTGGGTCCTAGGCTAGTCTTGCTGCAGCCACAGCTGGCTGGTGCTCGTGGGGTAGTTCCCCCTCCAGCTGGCTGGTGCTTCTGCCAGTTGGAGCTCCCCCCCAAAAAACAGGTAGCCTCTGTGTGTGTGTGTGTGTGTGTGTGTGTGTGTGTGTGTGTGTGTACCTGCCTGGTGTCCTCTGCTAGAGGCCTGACGTAAATGCTTAGCCTGTTCTCTTCCTGTGGTGAAGCAAGAACTCCACTCCTCAGCAGAATTGGTTTTTATTTTTAAACTGAAATAAGATTGAAGTAAGCACCCATTTCCGATGGGTATTTTGGTGGCTTGAAAATGCAGTTTGTCGGGTCTGCTCTGGAGACCTTTCTTTAAGAAAACATTCCTGGCTAATATGTACTAGTGTTGTGCCCAAATTTGAAGCCCATCATTAATCCCCTTTATATTTTTGTCTTAGTCTCTCTGTCCTACACCCTGTGATGGCTTGAAACAGCTTAATGCATAGTTCTGGGTAGATTGCCCAAGGCTAGTCCCCTGACCCCCCTTTCTCCTGAATCAGCATTCTGTATATTCTCCTTTACATCAGCATTATGTACAAGGATCAGTCCCAGGGTAAAGGTACAAGTACCACCCTGTTACCAGATAGGGTCCCCACACCCCAGCCTGTTCTGGGGAATTCCGCTGCCCTTTGCCTCATGTCCCTTCACCCTGTGCCCTCCACCCTGTTCTAGGAAGCTGAGCATGACCTGGGAGGGACCCCCTTGTCGCAAGAAGGTTGCACCCCTGTACCCTTGCACCATATTCCCAAATTAGCTCTGAGCTATGGATCTAACCGATGGCTGTTCTTTGCTTCTGTACGTCATTGCTTCTGCTAGCCACCCTCCCTAATTGTGGTTTTGTGGTTTTTGCCTTTATAAGCCTTATAAGTATCTTGATTAGACACTGCCTGCTTCGAGTGTATACTCCAGATAGTCGTTCACTTGATCAATAAATCCACACCTAAATTTACCTTGAACCCAGGTCTCGGCTCACTCTTATTCTCTGCACAACACTAGAAAGGTCCCTGAATAGAGAACTCAGTGACCTGGGTTCTAGTCAGAGTTCTGTTCCTCAGGAAAATGAGGAGATAAGCCTTGGATCCTGCCAGCAATGGCATTCAGTAATTTAGAGGCTCTTGATCCTGAAACTGGAAAGACCCAACCCCCTCATTTTAGGGATGAGTAAATTGAAGCCCAGAAGTATTAAGTGTTTGTCCAAGGTCACACAGGACGTAAGTGATGGAGCTGGGATTTGAACCCAGGTTATATGTAGGAAGGGGTGTCATCTTGTGAAGAAAGGATTAGGCTGGGGCAGCTAGGTGGTGCAGTGAGTAGAGCACCGGCCCTGGAGTCAGGAGGACCCGAGTTCAAATTTGGCCTCAGACGCTTGACACACTTACTAGCTGTGTGACCTTGGGCAAGTCACTTAACACCAATTGCCCTGCCTTCCCCCCTCCAAAAAAAAAAGAAAGGATTAGACCTGTTCTGTGTGGCCTCAGAGAACAGGACCAGGAGAAAGGGGTGAAAGTTTTAAGCTTGGAGTCAGGAAAGCTTTCCTAACCAGGTGAAGTATTCTAAAGTGGGCTGAGATGTTGGGAGCTGTGGTGGCCTCCCCTACTTGGGAGGTCTTCAGCTAGAGGCTAGGTGACCCCTTGGTTGGGTATATTATAATGTAAATTCTTTTCAGGCATGGATTGGATGAAATTAGGGGGTTTTAACCTGGGGTGGGATTAAGCCTCCTATGGCATGATCTCAAGGCCCTTTCACTACATTATATACTATATTGAAACTATACACAATATACACTATGTTGAAACAGATATGTTTCAATATAATTGGTTTGCTTTGTAATCAACCCTATGCATTTTATTTGATGCCTTTAAAACCATGGTTTTAAGATGGGCTCCATAGACTTCTCCAGACTGCCCACAAAGCAGGTGAGGAACCCCTGATCTAGGCGGTCACTCAAAACCCTGCCAGCATTCAAATTCTGAGTCTTTGATAGCAAATCCCACCCTGTTGCCACCATCTAAAACCAAATCGAAAAGTCAAGATTCAAAATCTCAAATGGATGAAATGAAGATATTTTTTATTTACTGTATCCAAAAATGGATTTGCTCCTTGAATTTTTTCTAGGGTAGGCAGAAGCGGGGTGGGGGACGGTGCAGATGACATCTGTTTATTGTAGGCCTTGGGTTTTCTGCCCCTGACACTTGACTGGACAATTCTATTCTATCAGACATCTCAAATCATTTCTGCTTTTGTTTAGTATTTGATTAGGCAGGCCTGTATTTGGTGCCAGTTAGAACTCATTTTACAACTGTCTAATGGTTTGCACTACATTCCTTCTATCCAGCTCTGCTGTACCCTAGGGACAGAGAAATAGGCTTGCAGTCTGAGTGAGCTACAAGACCTGCAAAGCTAGTAAGAGAGTTACAGGGAAGAAGTTGCAGGGAAGAAACCGTGTCCTGCTTGACAGTGTGCCCTTGGTTCTACATGTGTTTGTCTTTCCCCTCTGTTAGATTGGAAGCACCTTGAGGGCAAGGCTTGTGTCAGATCTATCTTTGATCCCCAGCCCAGGGCACTTATCACAGAACCTTACAGTTCAAAGGGATCTCAGAGGTCACGGTATAGAGGAAAGAGGGCTGGATTTGGAGTAGGAAACTTGAGTTCAAATTGTACCTCAGTTTCCCAGGTGGTCGTGGGCAAACACTTGACCTTTCTGAGTCTCCATGGCCTATCCTATGAAAGGCAAGAGTTGGTCTCAAAGGTCCCTTTCAGCAATAAATCTACAATGCTATGATTCTCTATGGAGTCTGACTTTTACCCAAAGTCCGAATCCCCTCTACAAACTTCCACTAGAGGACCTCTAGGGATGGGGAATTCACTTACCATTTCTGGGTACTTCTAAGTGTTTCTTAGGCATTCAAGCGAATTTGAGTGAGAGAAATTGCAGAAGAAAGTTCCGATTCAAAGATGGAAAAGTCCATTTGAGGTTAGAGATCGGAACCTGTTCCAAATTTCACCCACTGGGGAAACGCCTACCAGTTTCTGACCCTTTTTATTTAGGAAGGCACAGGTGTTGGCAATCTCATCTTCACTCCGTGGTTGTACTTTCCACTCAATGTCGGGAGGCTGTCAGGGAGGATTCCAGTGTCTCTGTCATTAGCCAAGAGTTCTTACTATCAGTGCCCCAGCTCTCCCCTTTTGTGGTAGTAGCTGTGTGCCTTGTTAGTCTAGGAAGAGACTAGCAAACTATGGCCCACCTGTATTTTAAATAAATGTTATATTTAAAAATGTGAAAAACAATTCTTAGCCCATAGCCCATACCAGAACAGGCAGCAGGCCAGACTTGATCCACAGGCCATAGTTTGCTGACCCCCTTGTCTAGGGAGGGGTGGTCAATATGATTTATCAAATTTGAATCATACCTTATGCCCTCACCTACCAAGGAAAATTCTGCTTGTTTTCCTAGTCGGCTATATTTTGGTGACCCCTAGTCACATCATCATTGCACAATGGAGACCACCATTCAAGCCTCCTTAGACAGCCTTTACTCATGACCAAGGATGTAAAAGTTGAAAAAATATGTATATCTGTCTGTATACATGCACATATATCATTTTATATATTGATTTTATTATATATTATTTATATATACACATATTTTATACATACATATATGTATAAATATAATATATACATATGCATATGTATTTTTTAACTGCTGCATAAGCTTGGCAGCCACAGCCTCTTCTAAATCCAGGTTGCCCACTACCAATTTGTAGGCACACCTCAAACCGAGAAATTCCCATACATAGTTCAGATACCTAGACCCATCAGATTTAATAAAGTTCCTCAGGGCTTCCTACTCTTGGCTTAAGTATTCCTCATTGGATTTCCCACTTAAGGGTCACACAGTCAAGTCATCTGGGGTACTTGGGACCTGGAAGCCAATGATCTGTCTCCAGCTCCTCCTCAGCTGCAGTCGTAGGTATCTGGGCTCTCCATTTCACATTGGCTCCCACTTCTTGACATCAGTGAGCTCTCTGCTGCAAATTCTATAGGGCAGGCCTAGCCCAGGTCTCCTAATCCTACCCAGTAGCCAAAGGAGATAGTACCTAATGTCGTTTCCAGTCTTTACTCCTTCACCATCCATGACCTCTGGAGACTATTGGAGAGAAAAAGCTCACTTACTGGTCAGTCCTGCATCATTTCCACCATTATCACCACCTCTTCCCCCCAAGATCTAGCTCCCCTACTCTGCAGCTCTTTTTATCAGGTCACATTTTAGGAAGAATTTTTTAATAGTATTTTTTCCAATTACATGTAAAAACAATTTTTAATATTCATTTAAAAAAATTTTGAGTTCCAGGTTATCTCTTCCTTCCCTTATCAACCCCCTCCCTAAGATGGTAAGCAATTTGATATAGGCTATATATGCACAGTCATGTAAAATATATGTCCATATTAGTCATGTGATTAAAGAAGAAACAGGCTAAAAGAAAAGAACCACGAAAAAAATAAAGAAAGTGAAAATAATATGCTTCAGCCTGCATTTGGAGTCCATCCTCTGGATGTGGATAGCATTTTCCATTATGAATTTTGGAATTCATTGGAATTTTCATGGATCATTGTGTTGCTGAGAAGAGCTAAGTCATTCATTGTCGATCATCGCACAGTGTTGCTGATACTGTGTACAGTGTTCTCCTCATTCTGCTCATTTCACTTTGCATCAGTTCATGTAAGTCTTTCCAGGTTTTTCTGAGAACATCCTGCTCATCATTTCTTATAGCACAAAGTATTCCATCACAAGCATATGCCACAACTGATTCAGCCATTCCCCAATTGATGGGCATCCACTCAATTTCTAATTCTTTACCATTACAAAAAGGTCTGCTTATAAATATTTTTGCACATGTGGGTCCTTTTCCCATTTTTATGATCTCGTTGGAATACAGACCTGTCAGTGCTATTGCTGGATCAAAGGGTATGCATAGTTTGATTGCCCCTTGGCCATGGTTTTAGGAAGAATTTTGACAAGCTAGACAACATCCAAAGGAGGGCAACCATAGTGAAAGGGCCTTGAGATCATGCCATAGGAGGCTTAATGGAAGGACTTGGGGATGGTTAGCCTGGAAAAGAGAGGACTCAATAGTTGTATTTAAGTATTTAAAGGCCTGCCATGTGGGAGAGGTATTTGTTTTGTTTCACTTGGCCCCAGAGGGCAGAATATGGAGCACGCAAAGGGTGGGAGGTGCATTGGAGCACATTGAAGCTAGATGTCAGAAAAAACTTCCATACCATGAGAGCTATCCCAAGGTGGAAGCCATGTCTTGAAGAGGTGATGGCTTCCTCCTCCCTGGAGGTCTTCAGGCAGAGTCAAAATGCCCACTTATTTGGGAAGCTGAAGAGAGAATTCTTGTTCAGAAACAGTCTCTGAGCTCCCTTCAGCCATTGATCTGGGATCCTAAGATCCCAAGAGACATTTGAATGTTATAGCCCAACATTTCTTTTAAAGCAAAGTACAGCCATTCCCCAGTTGATACATGGTCAAAGGATATGAACAGGCAGTTTTCAGATGAAGAAATCAAAGCTATCTATAGGTATATGAAGAAGTGCTCTAAATCACTTTTGATTAGAGAAATGCAAGTTAAAACAACTTTGAACTAGCACCTCACACCTATCAGATTGGCTAACATGACAAAAAAGGAAAATGATAAATGTTGGTGAGGATATGAGAAAATTGGGACAACTGATGCATTGTTGGTGCAGTTGTGAACTGATCTAACCATTCTGAGTTCCAATTTGGAACTGTGCCCAAAGGGCATGCTGTGCCTACTCTTTGATCCAGCAATACCACTACTAGGTCTGTATCTGAAAGAGATCATAAAAAAGGGAAAAAGACCTACATGTGCAAAAATATAGCAGCCCTTTTTGTGATGACAAAATAGTGGAAATTGAGGGGATGCCCATCAGTTGGGGAATGGCTGAAAAAGCTGTGGTATATGAATATTGAATATTATTGTGCAATAAGAAATGAACAGGCAGATTTCACGAAATCCTGGGAAGACTTTTATGTACTGATGCAAAGTGAAATGAGCAGAACCAGGAAAACAGTAGACAGTATCAGCTCTTCTCAGCAACACAATGATCCAAGGCAAATGACTTATGCAGGAAAATGCTATCCATATCCAGATAAAGAACTGATGGACCCTGAATGCAGATTGAAGCATTTTTCACTTATTTTGTTCTTTCTTGTGTTTTCCCCCTTTTAATCTGTTTCATCTTTCACAACTGTGACTAGTATGAAAATAATTTTTAATAACAAAAAAGAATTTTCTTTTATTGTATCTTAAGTTTACTTTGCAGCCCAGTAATATACAAACTATTTTTGTGTATCTACTGCATGTGAATGGGCTATATGAAAATATTTTTATGTGATTTTTTTACATTTTTACATGAAAATATTTTTCCTTGTATGACCTGTATCAAACTCTCTACCTTTTTCAGAAGAGGGGAGAGAGGGAGGAAAATTTGGAACTCAAAATCTTGTAAAAATGAATGCTAAAAATTTTCTTGACGTGTAACTGGGGAAAAATGAAATACTATTAAACTTTTAAAAATTAAAAAATAAAGAAAAGTGCAATATAATTCATAAAAAATAGTGTTCAGCATGGGACCAGTGGTTTTCTTTCGTTTGGCCTCCTTTCAAGCTTCTTTAACTACTGAGAGACCGAGGGAGATAGAACTTTGGCTCTAGAGAGAAGACCTGGCTTCAAATGCCAGCTCTATTATTTACTACCTGTGTGACTTTAGCCAAGTCCCTCCCTCTCCTTGGGTCTCAGTTTCCCCTTCTACGAAAAGAAAGAGTTGAACTAGATGGCTTCTGAGGTCTATGAGCTACAAGCCTCTAGGGAAACTGAGGCCCAAAGAGGGAAAGTTACCTACTCAGAGTCACAGAGATGGACATCGAGGACTCAGAGCCAGGTTTAATTTGGGGGGAGGGAAGGGGAAGAAAGGAAGAAATAAGAGTAAAAGTCCGAACCTAATAACCAAGCCTAAATGTTTTTAAATTTATGCATGCTGTTAGGGGTATTTTTCCTTGGGCAGAGGTGGAAGAGATTTTCAAGAGTTCATCTTAGTCATGAAATTAGGTAAAGACTGATAAAGAGTTCCAAACAGGTTGGGCATGGCCCTTCTTGCCTCTTTGGCTTTTGGGAAACAAGATGGGGGGAGGGGGGTTGCCAGGTATGACACTCAAGACTTTTTCATTCATTTTCCTGCATGTCTATCAGAGGGCTAGTATGCACCAGACTCTCTGGACATGTTTGCTCACTCCCTTCACCCCCACCCACTGGCCCCCACCCCCCCAGAATGGATTTTTCCAAACTTGCATATGCTCCATTTCCCTGCCTTATTTGGCCTTCCTTTGAGTTAAGTTTCTGAGTCATTTGTCAGATTGCACACGTCCCAACCTGAAGAGAAAAGATTGTGATTGGATCCCTGCCATCAGGCCAGCTGGACAGATTCCCAGGAGGCCAAGCCAGTGGGGGCAGCATCTACAGGCTCAGGCCCCCACTGTGGAAGGCCAGACAGAGCAGGTCCACTCTCTTTTTGCTCAACCTCTTTAGAGAATGTCTGTTTGCCCTCCAGGGGAGTCTGTGCAACAGAGATAACCCACTCCCAGGGAGAACATCTGTCAGCAGGGGTTGGAGATTGGAGATATTGTGACTGGCTCCTAGGGAGGCCTTTGGGGCCTGTGAGGTTTTCTCATTGGGGTTGGATTATCCAATAGAGAGGTATACTAGGCACTTGTCTGCGGCTTCCCAAACCTAAAGTGCCAATGAAAAATTGTGGAATGACAAACTATTCCATCCACTTTGAGGGTCCTCCAGAGGAAGGCCCCTTATCTCCTTATATCCCCCCAAGGACATTTCTGAGGGTTTATTGTCTTTTTCTGGGCTGGAATTTTTTTTCCCCATCAATCCTAGAATTGAAATATTTCCTCCTGTGAAAGCCTAGCTCTTCAGTGAATAGAAATCAAGGCAAGGCTTGTTCATCTGCAACTGGTGTTAAGATTAATTGGCCTATTCTCACCGTTTCTCCCCTAATTTAATTTTCATCGTCTTCCACAGCCCCATCAAGGCCAATCAGTCAGCTGTTGTTCTCAGCCAGCCTGGCAGGCTCAGCCCACTAATGGCAGGGACGAGAGGGCACCGGCTGTCATGCCAACCACTTAGGGAAATTACTTTTCAGCATTTACCTGGTTGTTTCTGCTCGACCCTGAGTGAGGGAGTACCTTCTGTCTGGAAATGAAGCCGAGGTGGAGGAAGGGGTGAATAAATGCTAACAGATTGCAGCGGCCTAACCACAAGTGCCTGCTGCTTTCAAAAAAGGCCTATCTTGAAAAAAAAATGTGGGTGTTAAGGAGTGTGTTGGTTTGTAAAGTACTCCCTGGGGTTGATTAGCATGCCAGCTGCCTCCAAGACTGCCCTTCCCTTCAAACAGTCTTTCTGTAGTCTGGCTATCAGCCTATAAAATGAGCTCTTCCAAAAAGGGACACTTGGGCTATAATTCTTGTCATGTACCTAATACTGAGTCAAATGGCAAATTCTGAGTGTGAGAAGGTCATAGGATCCTAGCTCTAGAGCTTGAAGGAGCCTCAGAGGAAGGAAACTGAGGCCCAGGGAGAAGAAGGGATTTGCCCAAGGTCATACCTAGGCTCCTAGCTCTGGAGCTGGGAGGGCTCTTAGAGGCCATCGAATCTACCCCTCCATTTTACAGAAGAGGAAACTGAGGCCCAGGAAGGGGAGAGGACTTGTCTAAAGTCTCAGTTAAGAAGTGGTGGAGGTAGGTTTTGAACTTGTATCCTGTGACCCAAAGTTCAGCACTGTAGCCCCATAGCTGAGGAAATTCAAAGACAGGCAGGCACTCATTGAAGAACTACAAGGTCTTCAGATCACACGTTGTCAGAGCTGACAGGGACCTCAAAAACCATCCAGTTTAGTACTCTATCTTACAGAGAAAGGAACCGCTGAGGCTCAGAGAGTGAGTTACCCAAGACTGGCCAGCCAGATAATAATTCGTTAGCAGAAACAGTCCCAGCTCTTCCAGGGTTTGCTGCCAGGAAGGGTTTTTTCTCTTTATCTCATCCCCTTCCCTCACCAGATCACAAATCAATGGGGTTAACTCCTCTTAGAAACCTCAGAGAGCTTCTGGAAAGTAGTGGGAAGGTGAACAAAATGTGTAGATTTTATTAGATGATTGTATTTCATCCTGTGTCCTTGTAGCATTGTGTGCTTCTGTCTGCTAAATAAATTAAGCCTTGGCCCCTTAAATGGGGCCAGGGAGCCTAGATGTAAATGAAGTGTTTGGGAAAGCAGCAACTAGGTGAAACAAGCTATGTAGATCTTTTTAGATAATTTGATTTCACCTTGTGACTTGGTTGTTTTTATCTTGTCTGCTTCCATCTGCTAAATCAATTAAGCCTTGCTCTCTGAGTAGGGTCAGAGAGCTTCGTGTCCATGAAGGACCCGGAGATCAGCAGCTGGGTGAAAGGATGTGGGTGGATTTCATTATATTGATATCTCAACTCTCACACTGACTTACAGTAGGTAGTTGCCATAGTAATTAGCCAGAAGGGTTAGTCCAGGAAACTAATAAAACAAGACAAAGACTGTGGATTCACTTTAAGCAAATAGAGGGGGCAAGGGGAATTTTGCTGTGACCTGCAGAGAGTGGGCTATGTTTGTATTTTGGCCGATGGCAAGAAACACCCATAAGTATTCAAAATACAAACTAGTTCCCATCCTAGAGGAGAAAGTGAAAGCTAGAGGAATACACTTCTACTCTCTGGGTTATTAGAGAGAACACTCTATTTCTTGATAAAATGGAAGTCCAGATGGAAGGAGGAAGGAAAATGGAAAACCGTATAAAGAGGTAAAGGACAATTCTCCTATGTCAGGAGATTGGAGCATGGTAAAATGTGACACAGAGAAGGAAGGAGAAAAGAAGGACCTCTGGAGCAATGGATTAAGTATAAGAGCCTTCCCATAGGGCAACTGCTGGATTACTACTGGAAGAAGTGGCAACTTGTGCTCCACAATATGATGATGTGGCCTCAAAGGTGACATCAAGTGAAAGGTCATCCAGTAATAACCAAAGGAAGAAGAGACAGGTCATAGTGGTTGGTGATGTTCTGCCTAGGGGTACCAAAGTGGGCATTTGGTGAACTGATATGATCTTGGTATAACATATAACCAAGACTTACATATAAGATAGGATTTAAAATAGACTTACACCTGAGAATTTCAGGGCACAGATCTGGAACAAGAAAGAGCCCTGCCCCAGAATTGGCAAACCTGATGACCACCACCTGCTTCTGGTGATTTCATGTAGAGTCAAACAATACCCCACAAATGGAAGTTAGAGAATATTCCTATGGATTAGGAAGCCTTAGGCAAAAAAACCAAAGACCTCGGAAGCACAGGTGGTGTTTTCGTCACTGCTGACAATTGAAGATAGGAAATTCAGAAGAGAAAGGCAGATTTGAGAAGTGAACAGTTAGATAAGAAGATGGTGTTTGTTAATGGGATTTGGATTTTGGAACCACAGCTTGATATATGAGAGTGATGGGCTCTTGACAAATGATGAATTGCACCTAACAAGGGCCAGTAAAAACATTTTCACCTGAAGTATTGTCCATCAAGAAGTCATTCTCTGAAAAGGGAGTGGAATGGAGAAAACTGTATAGTTCTGATAAACCTCACCAGAGAAAAATAGGTATAACACAAAAAGAAGTGTGGCATAAAGGAGGACCAGTTAATTCATAGTAGACATAATTCAAGAAGAGGGCCAACAATCAAACCTGTGGTTACAGTTGTCTCTATAAAGGTGAACAAAGAATGGGTAGTAAATGGGGTGAACTCAAGATCCTAATGCAGCGAAGGAAACTCACTGAGCCTTGGTGGGCTGGCTCTTGTTTATGACTAGTTAGGTAGAAGGATTGTATTTGAAGAATTGATGCTGATATGAGGAATCTAGAAACGGGGGTAGGAGGGAAGCATGATGGGGAACATATGGCTCACGGAACGATGGAGTTAGAAATAGAAGCAATATTCTATACTACAGACCACCTGAACAGCAGGAGGAATGAGAGGAGAGGTTTGGGAAAAGATCACAAATCTGGCATAATATAGTGATGGGGGAATTCAGATGTACTTGTAGAGATAGGGAGGGGGACTAGACTTAGGATTTCATTCATATTGGGAACTCTCCAGCAAAGGAACTCCCTCCACCAATGCAGGTTTGTGTCTTCTCTGTAGCTTACAATCTGAGAGAGTTATCTGGGGTGTTAAGAGATTAAATGTCTTACTGAGGGTCACATGGCCAGTGTATGTTGGAGATAGGATTTGCAGCTTACATTCTCTCTCTGCCAAAAATCAGGGTCGCTCATGAATTTGTGACTTTATTAGTGATCGTTTCAGCCTTCAAAAAATAGAAAAAGCAATAAGGGGGACTGCTCTTCTGGAACTGATTGCTGATGGAGTAGGCAAGGAAAGTAAAGGATAGTCTGACTTGTAACCTACGTTTGGGGGGAGCAGATTTCAAAGAGCTCAGAGAAAGGTTAGCTAGGATTCAATGGTTCAGTATTTTTTGGAGGAAATTACAAAAAGAGGAACAGCCTGAACAGACTGAGGCACACAGGGAACTCATTGATTAACTCAGATTTGTTAACGACTTGTAGAAAAGACTAAAATAAAGGGAAGTCACCAAGGATGGGTACAAAAGAGGAACAGTGCTATCACAATAGTGTCGAAAGTTACATCTCATAATGAGCTGAAGTCGAGGGAGAAAGCTAAGGATGCCTAAATGGGGTTTGTTTGTTTTTTTAAAAAGCTATTTGAGGGGAAAGAGGAGGATAAAAGAAGGACTAGGACCACTGCTTGGGATAGATGGGTAGATGGATGGATGGATGGATGGATGGATGGATGGATGGATGGATGGATGGATGGGCTGCAAATAACAGACATTGGTGAGAAGGCACTTAATTCTCATTTTGCTTCTGTTTTCTCTTCTAAGGAGAATGATCTTTGGACTGTGAAATATAAAACTAAATCAGTTAGGGAGTGGAAACCCAAGATAAATGGAGAAGGTCAGGTAGTATCTCACTGCCCTGCTGAATTCAAGACCCTAGGTCTGGATGAACTGCGAGCTAGAGTATTGAAAGAACTTGCCGATGTCATTGCTAAACCACTCTGTGTGATCTTTGAAAGGTCTTGGAGAATGGGCAAAGTGGCCCCAGTGTTAATAAAGGGATGAGGGCAGTGCCTGAAAGTAAAAGAATAGGAGCTCGGCATCTTTTTCCAGACAAAATCTAGAATACATTATTATGGGCGATGGTTTATGAATGCTTATGAAGAGAAATAGTGAGCACCAAAAGCTAACATGGTTTCATCAAGGCAGAGTCATGCTAGAGTAATTTCATTTCCTTTTATGGACAGTTAAGAGGTTAGCGGATCAGGGGAATGCCTGAGACATAATACATTTAGTCTCTCAGGCTTTCCTGTGGACAGGATTGAAAAGTGAGAGCTAAATGATAGGGGGTGAATTTGGAACTGTTTGAATGAAGAGACCCCAAGAAAAGTCATTAGAGAATCAATGTCAGCTTACAGCGAAGTCTCTAAATGGAGCACCCCAGGAATCTGTCCTTCACCTTGTGCTGTTCAGCGCTTTGATCAGTGATTTGGCTGACAGGATAGACGGTGTGCTTGTTGAGTGTGTAGATGACACAGTGCTTGTAAGGGTAGTTACATACTAGATGAAAGTCTATATCTCAAAAGATATCACATGTTAGAACTTGCGCCTGAAAGAACAAGATAAAATGTAATAGGAAAAATGTAAATTACTGTACTGGGCTGAAAAATCATCTTCCCAAGCATAGAATGGGACTAGACAATGGCTGTTATGGAAATAGTCTGGTCATTGTAGTTGATTTCAAGCACCATATGAGCCAATGGTGGCAACTCCCAAAACGTCTAAGGTGATCCTGGGCTGCATTCGGAGGGGACTAGTGGCTACAGTGATGGAGGTGACAGTTGTACTCTACTCAGCCCTAGCCAGACCATGCCTGCAGTATCACGTTCAGTTCAGTTCTACCTTGGAAGAAAGATGAGCTGGAATGGGCCTAGAAAAGACTGATCAGAATGGGGAGAGACTGGAGAAGATAGGGCATAAGGTTTGCTTGAAGGAACTGAAAATGTTTAACGTAGAGAAGAGAAGAGAAGAGAAGACTCTTCTCTATGGCATAACCATGGGGAACTATCTTCAGATATTTAAACGGAATAGGCCATGGGCATGTTCCTTTTGGCTCCTGAGAGCAGAGGCTGAACCACCTGTCTAATCTATCATGGAAAGTATTCCTGATCAGGCTCAGGGTAAACCTCTGAGATCCCCTCCAGCTTTAGCATCTCTGATTCTCCCTCAAGGCTTCTGGGATATTTGGTTCCAAAGAATTTCTCTTCTGTCTCTGTGGCCCCCCCGCCCCGCTCACCAAACACCCCTCCTTTGCCCAGATATTCCCCACTTGATGTATTTGTTTATGGTTGGAAAACTTTTAGAGGCAGGTACCACCTTGACTCCTTCCATCATTGCTCCAGGCTGCCTCATATACCCCTCTCCTTGAAGACCGTTTAGGCTTTCACTGATGACAACCCTTCAGTCAATAAGTCAATCAGCAGGTATTTATTAAACACCTATGAGGGCAGGCCCTCTGCTGGGTGCTGCACATACAGATACAATCTCTGCTTGTCAGGAGTTTAGGATTATTGGGAGAGACAACAAGAACTTGGAGAAGTTTATGCAGAATGAATACGTGTACATTACACTTCAGTTTTGGGGTGTGATTGGTACCCCAAGACATATTTGTCAAATGTTACGGAAAGAATTCTTCTGTTAGATTTCCTTTATGTAAGTGTATGCATATCCGCTCCATCCGATTTTACCTTACACCCCCTGGCTAATTTCTGTTAACTACCTTGTAAACCCTAGCAGGTCAGGGAAATTGGGGGATGGTTTTGACACTGCATTCTTACCCTAATGGTCTGTTTATTGGACTCTCTTCCTTAATGCTCATCTAAAGGGTACTTAAAAAACAAAAAAGTCCCTACCCAGCAGTTGGCCTTAATGACAAAAGAGTAAACACAAGCATAATTTATTTACTTAACCATTTCTATTTTGATATATCAATGACCCCTAATGGAGACCAAAGCCATCATTGGTTCGATAGAGAAACCATTAGGTTCCAGAACCCAGATACAATTTGCTTTCTTGCTGGTCACTGGTGGGCATTTACCCCCTGGAAGCTAGGGCAAACTTAGGTAATTAACTGTGACATTCACTGAGTGTTTTTTCTAAAGCGATGTTATCTTGTTTTTTCAGCTTGGTTTTGGATCATTTCTCGGAATCATCGGCTCAAACTTAATTGAAAATAAAAGGCAAATGGTAAGTTTGTTAGCAGTGGCATTAAGAGCCATAGAGGGCTTTTATATCTTCCACTGATGTATGGTTATGACATAGACTTGATGCAAAGATAATTCATATCCAGCTTAGAAATAAATCCAGGGCTCCATGAAATAGAAATGCATTTTAAGAAAACTTTAATGGAAACACACTGAGTTGATGGTAGGAATGGGCCACATAACGCTCAGTTCTCTAGAGCTTAAGGATTCACAAAGTGCTTTCTTCATCACTCTGAGGTAAGTAGTATGTAATTGTCACCATTTTATTCATGGGGAAACTGAATCTAGATCTTAGGAGGAAAGGAGGAATGACTTGCCCAGGGTAATACTAGTCGAAGGCAGGATTTGAACCTAGGTCTCCAGATTCCAAGTCCAGAGCTCCTTCTACTGTTATTGTTGATCAGTCATTCAGTCATGTCCTACTCTTCACATCTATACAGTCCATGGGGTTTTTTTGTCAAAGATACTAGAGCAGTTTGCCATTTCCTTTTCCAGGGAATTAAGGCAGACAGGGTGAAGTGACTTGCCCAGGCTCACGGCTAATAAGTGTCTGAAGCTGGGTTTGAACTCAGGTCTTCCTGACTCCAGACCCAGGGCTCTATCCACTGCAGTGCCACCTAGCTGCCTCACTTTCTACTATACTACACTGCATTTTTTCTGGTGAAGAGTAGTTTCCTCAGCTAAATGGGTATGGACCCCTAAGAACTGCCATATTTGAGCATCACCAAGCAAATTATTAGCTTTCTTCTTCATTTCCTCCTGAGTGCCATCAGCCTTTTGTCCTTGGGGGATGCCTCTCCTAATCTGTCTTCTTGAGATTGGGGGCCACATTTTCCAAAAGATAGTGAAAACTAGAGCTCACTCAGAATGGAATTATTGGGAAGGGGGGGTACTCTAAACTGGCATGAGAGAATCAGTTGAAGGGACCAGGGAAGAAAAGCCTTGGGGAGAACATAGTGGCTGTCTTCAAATATTCAAAGGGTTGTCCTGGGGAAAGAGGGCTTAGACATTGTATGGCCCTAGAGGGCAGAACCAAGAACAGTGGGGGAAGGAAGTGGACATACAGGGAGGCGGATCTCAGCTCAGAATATAAGGAAGACCTTTCTTACTATTGGCGCTGTCCATCAACAGAATGAGGTACATGTTTAAGGGTGGAATATGATGAAAGATGTGCTAGATGGGAGTGTGTGAGTGCTTTTCCTAGTGTATTTTTTTACACTTTTTCGACAACTTGCATAAAGATCTAGATAGCATACTTCTTATGTCTATAGATGACATGAAGCTGGAAATAGTAGACCATGTTGGATGATAGAGTTAGGATTCAAAAAGTTCTTGACAGGCTAGAACATTGGGACAAATTTAAGGAGATGAAATATTGTAGGAAGAGATGTAAAATCTTACACTTGGATTTGAAAAATCAATTTCCATTTGGATTCAAAAAATTAATTTCACAAGTACAAGATGGTGGAGGTCTGGCTAGACTACAATTGATGTGAAAAATATCTGAGGAGTTTAGTGAACTCCGGGCTTGATATGTACCACCACTGTGGCATGAGGCAGTTGGGTAGTAAAGTGATAGAATACTAGGCCTAGAATCAGAAAGACCTGAGTTCAAATCCAGCATCAGACACTTACTGTGTGACTCTGGGCAGGTCACTTAACTTCTGACTGCCTTAGTTTCCTCATTGGTAAAATGGGGTTAATAATGGCACCTACTTCACAAGGATGCTGTGAGGATTAAATGAGTTAACATATATAAAGTGTTGTGCAAACCTTAAAGCATTATGTAAATGTCAGCTATCATCATCATTAGTATTTTGGGCTATGGGTTGGACTAGATGGTGCCTGAGGTCCCTTCCAATCTATAACTATGTGATTCTGTAATGAGATCTCCAGAGGGGTAAGATACATTGGTAGGTGATCCAGCCAGCAGAGGGGTTCAGATCTTAGTGTGTGGGACAGCAACTTCACCCAAAATTAAACTCAGAGGCTTCTCAAAGTAGAAAGGAATTTTATTATGATCCCACAAGGAAAGGGCGGTCTCCAAACCAATAGACAATCGATAGGGAGAGGCGGCACCCAGAGGTCAGAACCCAGCTATATACCCTAACGCAAACAACCCCCACCCACCACTGACCTTTACTCTCATTGGTGGAGTTCAGGCTCACAATCTAAACGTGGAAATCTACTCCAGTTACAAGAAACAAGGAAACACTAATTCAGCCAATATCAACTCTCAAAAACGGTTATCCTTATTTGGTGAGGCTCGTGCTGAGGGGGGTCAGGCTGCTCTAAGTTTAGGATTCCTACAGGTCAGGTGATTTTTAGTAACTCAAAACTTAGGCCTAGCTGTCAATCAGAAGCCCTGAGCCATGCTGAAAAGTCCTCACTTTTATTTATCCTGTTCAATTTACAGAAAGGCTGAGATTTAGATTTTATGAGAGGTGTTCACCATCCCACTCATTAGCAAAGATGATCTGCTGGCCTCGGCAGGAGAAGATGGGAGCTTGATGATCCACCAAGATGCAACCCATTTGGCTTGGTGCTAAGGTTACCAGGCTCTTGTCATTCCTCCAAGCTCAGTGCAGGCACACCTGGGTTCTGGTTCCTCAAGCCGTCTGAATGAGGGCCAAGTGTTTTATGAGAAAAGGGTGAGGTCTCTAGCAGGGTCATTTGATTTTCCTTCTCTGATGTCACAGGCTCTAGAGACACTGATTAGCAATTGCATGGGGCACAGAAGTTTCTAACCCAAAGGTCTGAGGTACTAGTTAGGTGAAGAGGTGCTGAGGAAGTGAAAATTCTTCAGGGTACATGGCCAAGAGCAACTGGTATTATATTCAATTTAACAAGGATGTATTAACTGCTTACTTTGTGGACTACACTTTTTTAAACTCTGGGCATATAAAGACTAAACAAACTCACCAAAGTCTCTGCCTACAAGGACTTTACATTCTGTAAGGGGGCTATCATACCACCTTGGTAGATAACTAAATATAAATCATTTGAGGAGGGAGAAAGCACTAAAGACTAGGTTTATAAGAGAAGGCTTTGTAGAGGAGAAGGTACCTGAACCAAGTCCTGAAAGAAACTAAAAGTTTATGGCAAATACCTCTGAGTAGAGTCTGATATCGAAGATACATAGGGAATTGATGTGAATATATAAGAACAAAAGTAGATAAAAAGTCAAAGGATATGAAAAGGCAGTTTTCAAAAGAGGAAATGCAAACTATCAACAACCATATGAAAGATTGCTCTAATTCATAAACAAAATGGAAATTAAAGGTAGGAAGCAATCAATCAACAAGAGTTTACTAAGTGCTTACCATGTGGCAGGCATTGTGCTAAGAACCAGGATACAAAGAGAGGCAAAAACATAGTCTGTGCCTTCAAGGAGCTTACATTCTAAAGGGGAGACCACATGCAAACAACTATGTGCAGGCAAGAGATATGCAGTATAAATGAGAAATAACAGGGAAGTGGGGGATGGGGGTGGAGTGTGGGAAGTGCAATGTAACAGGAAAGGCCTCTTACAGAAGGTGGGATTTTATTTTTTTAATTTTTTTAGATTTTTTATTTTTAGTTTACAACGCTCAGTTCCACAAGTTTTTGAATTCCAAATTTTCTTCCCCACCCTCCCCTCTACCCTCCCTCCCAAGACAGCATGGAATCCGATGTATGTTCTACATATACCTTCACATTGAGCTTATTTACACAATAGTCAAATTGTAAAAAAGAATTATGACCAATGGAATGAATTGTGAGAAAGAAGCAACAAAACGGAAAAAGAAGAGAAAAAAAGAGAGAGCAAATAGTTTGCCTCAATCTGCATTCAGATTCCACAGTTCTTTCTCTGGATGTAGCTAGCTCTTTCTATCATGAGTCCTTTGGAGCTGTCTTTGAACCTTGTATTGCTAAGAAGAGCCAAATCTATCAAAGTTACTCATCACAGAATCCATATATCTGTGGTTGTGTACAATGTTCTCCTGGTTCTGCTCCCCTCACTCAGCATCATATCATGTAGGTCTTTCCAGGTTGTTATGAAGTCTGTATGTTCCCCATTTCTTATAGCACAATAGTATTCCATTACATTCATATACCACAACTTGTTCAGCCATTCCCCAATTGATGGGTATCCCCTTGATTTCCAATTCTTTCCTACCACAAAGAGAGCTGCCATAAATATTTTTGTACATATGGGTCCCTTTCCCACTTGTGTGATCTCTTTGGGATACAACCCTAGAAGTGGTATAGCTGGGTCAAAGGGCATGCACATTTTTATAGCCCTTTGGGCATAGTTCCAAATTGCTCTCCAGAATGGCTGGATCAGTTCACAACTCCACCAACAATGTTCCAATTTCCCACATCCTCTCCAGCAATTATCATTTTCCTGGTTTGTCATGTTAGCCAATCTGACAGGAGAGATGTGGTACCTAAGAGTTGTTTTGATTTGCATTTCTCTAATCAATAGTAATTTAAGAAGGTGGGATTGTAGCTGGCACTTGAAGGAAGCCACAGAAATTGGGAGGTTGAGGTAGGGTAACATTCTAGGCATGGGGGACAGCCAGGGAAAAGACACAGAAATGGGAGATGGAGTGTGACTGTGAAGAAGAATAAGGCTGATGCCAAACAGGATTTTATATTTTATCCTGGAGATAATAGGGAACCGGTGTTATTGAATGTGTGTTGGGAAGGGGGTGATGTGGCCAGACTTGCACTTTAGCAAGATCACTTTGGCAGGGTAGTGTAGGATGGATTGGAATGGGGAGAGACTTGAGGAAGGCAGACTCCCCCTCTTTGTAATAGTCCAGGCATAAGGTATTGAGGGCCTGCATCAGAGTAGTGGCAGTGTCAGAGGAAAGAAGGGGGCCTATCCAAGAGATGCAGCAGATTGGATATTGTGGGGCGTGAGGATGAGAGAGAGTGAATTGTCAAGGATGACACCTTCTAGGCTGTGATCCTGGGTGCCTGGGAGGATGATAGTGATATCACCTACCATCCTCCACCAATAAGAATGAAGTTTGGAAGAGGAGAAGGTTGGAGATAAAGATAGGATCTCTGTTTTGGACTTGTCGAGTTTAGGATACCTACCGTGCATCCCATTCCGTATGTCCAAAAGGCAATCATTGATACAGGACTGAAGGTCAGCAGAGAGGTCAGGGTTGGATGTATAGATCTGAAAATCATCCCAGTAGAGATGATCATTGGAGCCATGGGAGCTGATGAGATCACCAAGTGAAATAGTGTGGAAGGAGATGAGAAGGCCCAAAACAGTCTTGGAAACACCTGCAGTTAGGGGATGTGATGTGGATTAAGAACCATCAAAGCAGATTGAGAAGGAACAATCAGCTAGAATGAGAAACAGGGAGAGCAGTCATGAAAACCTAAAAAGGAAAGAGTATCCCTTTGGGGAGTGGTCGAAAAAAGGTAAGAACTGAGAAAAGGCCTTTAGAGTTGGCATTTTAGAGATCATCAGTGACTTTGGAGAGAGCAGTTTTTTTCGAATGATGATGTCAAAAGACAGATTGTTGTTTTGTCCTTTGTTCTCGAAAAGGACCATGACATCAGGGAGGTGATGCCATGACATGCAAGTGAATTAGATTTAAGTGAGGCAGGGCTGTGCAAAGTCACCAGCCTCGCTTTACTCTCCGGAGCCATCTAGGTCCAGTGGCCAGATAGAGATCAGGATGACTGGAGATGCCCCCCTAAGACAGATTAGAAGAGAGCGAAAGGAGAAACTGAGGCACTGAGTGTAGATAGCTTGCTCACGTTTAGTTAAGAAGGGGAAGAGAGATATAGGATGATAGATAGCAAGACGGTAGCATCAGAGTGAGGGTTTTATAAGGATGGGGGAGACATGGGCATTTTTATAGGCAGCAAGAAAGAAGCCAGTAGGTAGGGAGAGATTAAACATTGGAGAGATAATGGGGGTGATAGAGGGAGTGGTCTGCCGGAAAAGGTGGGATGTGATGAGATAGGCTCGAGGATGCATGCAAAGGAGATTGCCTTGGCAAGGAGAAGGTCTGCCCCTTCATGAGAGAGGAATAAAAGAGAAGATGGCAGGGGAAGAGTTCTGTGGAATAGGAGATGAGGAGGAGGTAGGAAGGGGCAGCTCTCCTTGAATGGCTCAGTAAAAATGAGGAAAGGTCTTTAGCTGGGAGGATGGGGAGAGAGGTCCCATGGAAGGCTTGAGGGGGGGTGACAAAGTTTGGAATAGCCACTGGGGTGAGAGCAAATTGAATATGGAAGTATAGAAGAATTGCCTTGTTGCAGTGAAAGCCCAGTTAAGATTAGGTAACTTAGGGGCAGCTAGGTGGTACAGTGAGTAGAGCACTGGACCTGTAGTCAGGAGGACCTGAGTTCAAATGTGACCTCAGACACTTGACACACTTATTAGCTATGTGACCTTGGGCAAGTCACTTAACCCCAATTGCCCTGCCTTCTCCCTTCCAAAAAACATTAAGTAACTTAAATCTGTAGTGGGCTCAGTCACCAGGGTGTTGTGACTATCTTCAGATCCATTCAGCTGCATGTGAACAGGATGATAGCAATAATGCAAGACTCTTGTTCAGTTGTGGCCAACTCTTCATGCCCCCTTTTGGGGTTTTCTTGGCAAAGAGACTGTAGCCAACAACAATAATAGGTGAGGAAATTGAGGCAAACAGGGTTAAGTGACTTGTCCAGGGTCACACAGCTAGTAAGTGACTGAGGCTGGGTTTGAACTTGGGTCTTTCTGACTCCAGGCCTGGCATTCTATGCACTGCAGTGCCCCCTAGCTACCTGGGGCTTGGCAAAGCATGATTGTACCTAGGACAAGGGGGAAAGAGAGTGAGTGTAGAAGATAGTGTAGAGTTGAACTGATTCATCAAATGATAGAGGTAGGGAAGGCAGAAGAGTATAGCTTATGCAGGGAAAGAACCGAGGGGTGGTAGAGGGATTGGAGGTCACAGAGAATATGAAGAACAGGATTAGGGGTTATGAGACACAGGGAAAGATGGTGTGATCGAAGGTTATGATGAAATAAAAGAATCTCAGGTTTCATCTCGCGCCTGTCAGATTGGCAAAGCCAAAAATTGTAAATATTGGAGAGGTAACAAGAAAACAGGCACACTCATACATTGTTGGTGGACTTGCAAGTTTATCCAGCCATTCCGGAAAACAACTTGGCGTTGGACTACAGAAGTCACCAGATTGTATATATCCTGTAAACCAGAGGTCCCCAAGGAGGTCAAAGACAGAAATAAGTCCTCCTTCCACCTCCTTCCCCGTCTTTGTTTTTGCATCGTTTTTTTTTTTTAATCATGCCTTCATAAGACTGGAATTACGTTGCACAGTTCAGAGGGATTTCTCATTGTCCAGAAACTTCAGTGATTGGTTAACAAATACTCTGTCTGTTTTGTCTGTCCTCCTCTTCTTTTTTTCCTGGCCCCCTTGCAGTTGGTGGCCTCCATCGTCTTCATCAGTTTTGGTGTGATTGCTGCTTTCTGCTGTGCCATTGTGGATGGAGTGTTTGCGGCCCGGCACATTGTGAGTATATTAAACAGAGTCCTGAAGATGCTTGAATGCTTGCAGCGTGGACTGTGCTAGGCCAAGTGGCTTAGGGAAGCAATCAGAAAGGGAACATAGGGCCCAAGTCCTCAGAGAGAGTTCTTAGGGGCTTAGGGAAGCCATTGGAAAGGAAATATAGGGCCCCAGTCCCCAGAGAGAGCACACCCTTAGGAAACCAGAGCGCAGCTAAGCGTTAAGTAAAGGCAGGTGTTGGCCTTGGCAAGAGGCCTAAGATATGTGGGCTCAATTAGCATCCGGGCTGTTGGGGGCATTTCTCTCCTTGAATCCTGTCATATCGACCCCAGGCCAGGGGCAAGGAGAGGAAGTCACAGCTGGCTGCCTTTTTTTTTTCCTCTGGGGAGGTTCAGGATGATATTCAGGCCCAGGTGTCTCTCCACGCCAGCAGAACAATTGCTTGTAAAAACCCTTAACCCCTTTCTAGACTACCCCAGAGACCAACACCCAGAGCAAGCTGAACGGCAAACCAAAGCAAAGTAGGCATTTTTACCAGCACCGAAAGGGTGTTTTTGTGGTTTTCAAAAACTACCTTGAACTGAAGCTCTCTGTACAACAGTCTCTCCATCTGCCACCCACTATCTCCCCTATGGTTTCTCTTCCCTGTAATAATTCATCACTAGCCATTGAAGAAAAAACTGTCACCTGCCCCCTCTGCATGTTCTCTCATTCCTATTCCCCTTAGCCTGCCCCCATCTATGTCCAAATCCAGTCCTGCCCACACTTTCCCTTTGCCCTCTATAGTGAGTAAACTGCCCTTCACCTTGAACCTCTTCCTCTCACACCCATTAAACTTCTTAGCCCTCACCGAGACCTGGCTCTGCTCTGATGACACTGAATCCCTGGCTTTCTTCTTCAGTGCTGGCTATACGTTTTTTTTGCAAGGCAGTTGGGGTTAAGTGACTTGCCCAGGATCACACAGCTAGTAAGTGTCACGTGTCTGAGGCTGTATTTGAACTCAGGTCCTCCTGACTCCAGGTTCAGTGCTCTATCCACTGTACCATCTAGCTGCCCCCGGCTATACCTTCTTTCACACTTTGGGGTATGCTGGGAAATGTTTAACAACCAGCTCTCCCTCTCCCCCAAAACTTTGTGTATGGCACACTTTTAAGTTTAATTTGCATTATTAGCATTTTCACTATCACTTTCTTAAATCTAGACAATCAACAGAACAATAAATCAGGCCCTGATTTGTAGCACTTGTCAATTTCTGAGGTATAAATGCTCATAGTGAAAATTTAACAATCAGCTCTTGAGAGCCAGTTTGAGCTAACTCCAGCACACACCCCCTTTCACACTGGTCCTGGAAGGAGAATTTGAAGACTCCTTGTACTCCATCCTTCCTTTCAAACTCATCCTCTTTGCCTCCTTCATTCAGCAAACTTTAATCCTTTGAAGTTCATTCAAGTCAAAATTCTCATTCCAATCAAAATTATGGTGGTTATAGTGGTCATTCTCCCTCCTTTCTTAAGGAGTTTAGCACTTCGCCCATCCTCCTCCTCTTCCCCTCAGTTCCTGCCCTTATGCTAGGGGATTTGAATATTTTTGTAGCTACTCGCTCAGATTCCCTTCCCTCCCATTTCCTTAAGTCCCATGAACCACTGCTTCAGTCCACTTCATCCACATATTGAGTCATACACTAGATCTGGCCCTTACTCACAAGGGTTCCACTTCCCTGATTAGAAACTCTGACTTCCCCCTAACTGACCGTAACCTCCTACCATTCCATCTCTACCTATTGCTTCATCGGGGGCCATCTCCAGTTGTCCTTATCCATATCTGGCCATTGGACCCAGATGGCTCCAGAGGAGAAAATGAGGCTGGTGACTGTGCACAGCCTTTCCTCACTTAAATCCAATTCACATGCAAGTCATGGCATCACCTTCCTGTTGCCATTGTCCTCTGAGAATGAAGGACAAACAACAACGTTGTTTCACCACTCCTAAGCCTGTTCACCCACATCAACATTTTTAATCCTTCTGCCACTCACCAGTGGCCTCACCAGGCCATTACCCCTGCTCTGACTTTGTGTTCTTTCCCCTCCAACCTTAGCCAGATCAATAGTTAGCCATTTCAGCTCTGCGTTGTCCTCTTTTCTCAAATCTGTGGCTCCCCCACCCCCGGCCCACTGCCACTCTTCTGTAGCCAAAATTGACCTCTGGATGACTCCCATCATCTCTCTATTCACTGAGGGACCTTTTTTAGGGGAGCCTCGAGGCCATCTAGTCTAGCTCCTTCATTTTCCAGAGGAGGAAATGGATTCAATTAGATGGTCTCTCAGGTCCCTGCCAGCTCTAGATTGAGGGTCTTCAGATCCCCTGGGAAGGCCAGCCCTACCCGGTAGGCTTGCTGCACACCTAGCTCCCAGTAAGTTTAGAACAAACTTCATGAAGAATAATGGTTAACATTTCCATGGGGCTTTAAGGCTTGCTAAGTGCTTAACACCTCTGAGATGACTCTCAAATGTTTATGGTAAATAACTAGTGGTTAATCAGACTGAGCCAGCCTGACCAGTACCAACTTTACACTGTCAAGCTGTTCACATGCTTAGGGACTTGGAGTGTGCATGCTCATTACACATTCAAGATGGAGTCACTCATGTCAAGAGTGCTCCTGTGAAAGAAGGAGAAGCCAGCACAGGAGAAGGTATCAGTAGGAGCCTGATTTGTCCTAGGGAGCCAGCGAGTGACTTCCACCAGGACTATTTTAATCTCCTTGACATTGGAAACCACTGTCAGGGGCCCTGCAGGAGTGATATCAAAGGCTGGCTGTTGAAAATAGCCAGCTCTCTGGTCTCTGGGCTTTGCTCAAGACAGTGGGTCCCATATCACAGAATTTGTTCGGATACTTCAAGAGCATCCTCCCTTCCCCTGTCCTTCTTCCCCTCACTAAAGACAAATCCATTCACCCTCTGGCCATTAACACTCCACAGCTTTAGTGATGCCTCTTCATATAAGTGTCAACTAGCCACTTCCTCTCCATCATGCTAATCTCTACCCTCTACTCATCTAGGCAACTAGGAGGTACAGTGAATGATGTTGGCGTCAAGAAGACCCAAGTTCAAATCCTTCCTGACACTTATTAGCTGTGTGACCTGGAGAAGTCATTTAATTTTTCTCAGTCAGTTTCCTTATCTGTAAAATGAAGATAGTAGTATCTACCTCACAGGGTAGTTATAAGGATCAAATTAGATAACATATGTAAAGTGGTAGCTACTGTTATTATATCTAGTCAAAAATCAGCCAAGAGAAGAGGCAAAATCCAAGTTGTCAAGTCATGTTCAGTGGGCCTTGGGGGTGCCCCAGGTAGGAGATAGTTGACTTGGGGTTCTGGGGTCCCCTCAAGTGTCAGGGACATTTCACCTCTATGGGGAACTTGGTTGCTGCCTCCTGAAAAGAACAGCCTTCTCATTTGGTTGATCTCTTCCTGTCCCACTCAGTGGTGCGTATGTATGTGCATCTTCCTTATTGCTAAATGAAGCTCCTTTGTTTGCTTCCCAAACATCCAACACCTTTGCCTTTATTCTGCTTTTCCCAGGATCTCAAACCTCTTTACGCAAACCGCTGTCACTACTACTCCAAGACATCCCAGAAGGAGGCTGAGGAGGTAAGAGTAGGTGGCTTTCCAGAGAGGCCATCCTCCCCCCTTCCCAAATCCCCCCCCCCCCACAACCCTTCCTTCCCACAGGACTAGAGCTGGTCTTTTGGGGAGAATCTGCAGCTAGCTGTCAGTGGGCTAAGGAGCCAAGGCCAGGCTTTGTCCCCACGTGGCCCACATAGCCTCACTGTGTTCCAGAGCCAGGCTATGCCCCTGGCCCCGGCCGGTTACTTCCCAGGTATGTGACCCTGGCCACAAGAGGGATGAGGTGAGAGTGTGCATGACTTAGGGCCAAGGCATTTCCTAGCCCTGGAAACTCAACTGTGGGGCCATCGCTTTGGGATGGTGGGCCAGTGGCGCCATCTTGTTTCATGAAAGACAGCATCCGCATGCTGGCAGAATAAAGTATACCGAAGGTCCTGGTGGCATGGCATGTCAGGGTTGTTTGGCTTCCCTGGATCTCCCTCATCTTCCTTGTCCCGCTCTTTCCCTCCTGTCCTCCCTAACTCAGAGCCTCTCCTCTCTCTCTCCTCCTCTCCAAGTGGGGGGTGGGGTGGGAAGAGAGGCCCATGCCTTGCTGTCCAGGCATCTCAGGGAAGGTGCCAGGAGGCCTTGCAGTTCTCATTTTCCTTGCTAATTCAGATCCTCCCTCCAGTTTGAGAATGGACATAAACTCAACCATCCAGCAACCAGCCTCTTCCAGCTCCAATCATAGACATCTAACTCCCTGCCCAGCCCCCCACTTTTCATCTCTGGGTTGTTTGCCTGCAAGAAATCCTTACTAATGGCCTACATCTTCATTAACACTCCTCCCGGTTCCAGGCTCCATTCCTCCCCCTCTCCTTGCCTAAATTGCTCCTCTTCCCCTTCAGGTGAACTGCCTCCGTGCAAACCAGGGCTATTGCAAATCCAGGATTAGGGGCAACACCTGCTTCTGCTGTGATCTCTACAACTGTGGCAAGTAAGTAGTGAGCCTGGGGCAGGGCTTCGAAGGCAGTAGGAGGGGGTTGTCCCTGGAAGGAGAGGAATGGCCACTCCCATTCGCCCAGCCCTGGCCTGGGCACTGTGATGGGGGCAGGAAGAAATGGCCACCCCATTCACCCAGTCCTAGGCTGGACACTGTGATGGGGGCAGCTATCAAAGAACTAGAGGATGTGGTCACACAATCAATCGGTCACTGAGCATTTATTAAGCTCATAAGCACCAATTACATGCCAGGCATAGAATCACCAAATAGGAGAATTGGAAGGGACTACAGAGGCTGTTTAGCCCAACCTACCTATGGCAGGAATCTCCTCTAAAATATCCCGAACAAGTGGTCACTGCTTGGAGACCGCCATAGAGAGCTCCCACAACCTATTGGGTCAGCTCACTCCACTTTGGGACACCTTGAATTATTAGAAAGCTTTTCCTGACATCAGCCTCGAATTTGTGCCCAATGATTTGCAGTCAAGGTGAGGATATAGATTAGAACACATAGCTAGAATATGTCAGGCTGTGCTTGCTCACATAGTGCCAATTGTGTATGGAAAGCCAGAGGGAGCATCGAACAATCAACAAGCATTTATTAAGCCCATGCTATGTGCCACCACTGTCCTGGGTGCTGGCAATATAACGACAAAAGATGAAACACTCCCTACTCCCACGGAGTTTATATTCTAACAGGGGAGACACAAGTACGTAGACAAGTATATTTAGAATAAATTGAAAGTTAATAAATACAGAGTAATTCAATACCAGATGGGTTGGGAGGAAGGGAATGAACATTTGTGGGGGGTGGAGTGGGGATCAGAAAAGGCTTTCTATAAAAGGTGATGCCTAAACTGAGTCTGGAAAGGAGACATGGAGGAAAGAAACCATGAGTGTGGCCTGCAAATTGTTCTAACAGAGGCCACGTGTGGACCTTGAAATGGTGCAATTTAATCTGTGTTATTAATCTTGCTAATATTTCATCTCCAGGATTCTTCTTGCATTTATTCAGGGAGTTTTGGGATCTTGGGGTCAGTTCTTGCCCCTTTCCCTGGACAGTTGCTCATCCAGACTTTGGACTTTATTCTGTGTTATTCATTAGCCTCTCCCTGACTTCAGCCTTCAGGGAGACACTTACTAGTCAGTGCCTCTACTTTCTTCAAAACTGTCTTTTTCATAAGTTTGGAGATGAGATTTACGGATTCCTGGGTTTTCTATTACTTACATGTTCCGTGCCCTTTCTGAACATAGTCAACTGAGTGTTGGCTAGAAATCTGCTTTATGATTTCTCAAATACTTGAGTTGGACCTGTGATCTCCCTGATATGGGTATTCCCTCCAGCAAAGCAGACCTCCACTCATCCATTCCATCCCAGACTGGGAGATTCTTGTCTTTCTCCTTCCATAAGTCTACGTAGGACACTTTCAGTGTTCTGGGGGCCTTCCTTGACAAGAGTGGAGCATACTAGCACCCATCAATTAGTATGACAAGCCCATCTTCTTTTGTGCTCCGATATTTCTTTAATCACTTTGTTTCTTCCATTTCTTCATAATTCTTCATCTGTTATAATCTCATACTTGCTGCGTGCCTTGGGATTTCATTGCCCTTGGGGAAATGCCCATTTTCAGTTCTAAGATAGTAAGGTTGCATGTCCCACAGCCATACTACAACCACACTGAAAGAAATGGGCATTTAAAAGATGGGCCTTTGTTTCTGAGAGAAGTTTGGAGTACTGAAAATTAAGCACAGTCTCCCAAAGGCAATCCTATGAGCTGTCTTCTTCCTATCAAACTGTGGGTCCGGTTCATTGTCCATTTGCAATGTCTACCCAAAGGTGTATTTTGTGTGTATACATACATACAAAAAATACTTTCATGATTAAATATCAACAAAAGGGTAAACTGAGACAGATCTCCTCACAAGATGACATTTATTAGCAAGAGAATGCTACCAGTCAAATAAACGGGTCAATGGCTTGCCTCCATTAATGCCAAAGACCCCAAACAAAAGGCCAGTTCCCCTTCTATAGGTTTTGGGGAGTACAGAACAAAGAACAGAACAGGGTAGATGACATCACGGAATTAAGTGCAGCACGATTGGTTACAGAGCTGAGGCACAGGGAACAACGTGATTGGTTGGAAATTTGGTAATGGAGGCTAACAAAGACCCCACCCCACTTCTTTTCTCGTGAGACTAGAAGTGTTCTTTGTTTGAGTCTAGGTGTAAGATAGTGGCTTACACTTTCGGGCAGCAAACCAGATATCCTTGAAGGATAGCTTGGTGGCGTAAAGATAACAGGCCCAAACTCCCTTTCTATTCACATACATTTCCCAAGGTTAGCAAAATTCCTTGAGGCAAGGATAGACGTGTTTTAAAATTTAACCCATTATAGACCAGCTGAACTCTGAACTAAGTTCAGAAACAAAGAAGTATGACTTAGGCAGTTAGGGGACAAAATGAACTATAAATGGACTAAATAAGAAAATGATACAGGATCAATCCCAATCTTCTCACATACATATTCCAAGGTGTGTGCATACCTATCATGCACACATACTCATACACACACACACACACACACACACACACACACGGAATGAGGTTTAGTAGGTTGTCCTTAAAAGTGCCTATCATAGTCTGGACAAGTAGATGACCTTCATCCACTTGGTTTTTCCTGGGTATCTCGTCAGGCCCAACTTCTGATCTAGTCCAGGGCCTAGCGCAGTCAACATGTTGTATGCAAATAGGATTGCCTGCAGGGCCTCTCTCCCTCTCTCTCTCTAGGGAAACTCCCTTTATCCTGGATGTTATACTACATCCCCTCCATGACTGAGATGCACCTTGGCTGAAGACATGGTTCTCTGCTTTCTGCCTCTCCTCTTATTAATGCTCAAAGGAGCAGTGATTATATCTTTCCTATCATATGTCATATAATTTTGATGCATAGAAGACCCCTTGTTGGGGGACGGTCTTTAAGATCACATTTTCACCATCAAGTCAAATGCTTTTTCCATAGTCCCCAAGCAGTAAGCACAGCAGGATCCTATTTTCTCTGGCTTGCATTGAATGATGGTAAAGATGTGGTGGACTATGAAATATCACTTGCAGAAACCTGCCTTTTCCCCTCTTATGCCCGCATCAAGGATGCTGTCCATGTGTGTGAAGGTGATTCTCATAAAATATTTATATAGATGGGAAACTAGGCATGTAGGTTGGTCATTATTCATGTTTTCTCAGTTACCTTTTTTTGGTAGTAATAAAGCCTGAGATTTTTCCCAGGCTTTTAAAAGTATCTTCCTCTCCCTCAGATACCGTGAGAACTGATCTCTCACTACACTGATGATTATACCACCTCCTGACCTCATACAGACCTCCTCTGGGTATACATTTTTGTTCTGGTCCAGTAGTTTCCCATCTTTGTTCTCTTCGATGTCATTCCTATGTCCTCTATAGTCCCATCGAAAAGACTATGAAGTTAAAGTACAAATGTGATGATTCCACTCCTTAATGATGAAGAGAATGTGTTGAAAATATATCTCTCTTACAGATCTACATATATGATAAAATGTAACTCTTTTACATTTCTACATATATCATAAAATATATCTCTGTTACAGATCTCCTCCCTTTATTGTCCTTCATCCAGCTTCATCCTTAAATGCCCCCCAGGTTGATGTTGCTTAGTTGGGGTCTCTTGGCAAAGATTTTTTTAAATCGCTTCTGCTTTTTTTCTGTTTTATGAGGTGATAATGCTCATAATCTTCTCCCATCCATTTCCATAAGATTTTATAAATGAGTTTATATTCTAAACCAACATTACCCTTGGCTGCCACATATCTCTGCTGACTGGAGTGGACTTTAGGTTCTTTTGGGTCTCTTGTTCTGGCCACTGATTTATACCAGTTGAATTTTCGTATGAAATAACAGTAATGGTGCGGATGTCTTTTCATCTATCTGTATGCCATTTTAGCATTAATCACGTGTCTAAAGAGGTCAGGTTGGAGTTGTTTTAATTGTATATCATAACTTTCTTCTTACTTTGACTTCTAGATTGATTTTGATCAGTGTTCTATCTGTACAGATGGTAGATTGAGGAATGACTTCCACATTGTTATCAGTCATTTCTTGTCTATTAAAATATAATCAATTCCATTTTTGTGACTTTATTAGGTGCTGACCATCCAATGTATTTTTGCCACTGTCACCTGTTTTCTTGTTTGTCCTAAAGTCTTTGTTTCTCACTAATTCTTCCCAGCTTTGCCAAAGGGCCCTATGTCTCTTGCTCAGAAGGTCCCAGCATCACAGTTTCCTTGACAGCTAATGCATTTGACCTTGTGGCATCTTACCAACTTTCTAATTAATTTATCCCTTGCATCGGTTGAAAACAAAAGATATTCAAGCAAATAGCAGAGCAAATAAAGTGAAAATGCCCTCCTACTGGTCTCCCCACATTCTCCTCCTAGTAAGAAATTTGCAGTCCCTATAAAGTATATTGGGTACACTTAAACATCTACAAACATACACCATAAGCATCATAATTTAGGATATAAAATGGTCATTCAGGCAGTGAGCATTTATTAAGCTCCTGCTGTATGCCAGGCACTGTGCTGAGTGCTGAATACAAGTGAAGCATTTATTAAGCTCCTGCTATATGCCAGGCACTGTGCTGGAGGCTGAATACAGGTGATCATCCCAACTACATAATATAATACCCATGTAAGTAACCCTATAACTGTTATGGAGATTATTCTCCCCATTTTACAGATGAGGAAACTGAGGCTGAGAGAGGTGAATTGACTTGCCCATGGTCACACACCTAGTAAAGCCCTGAGGCAGCACTGAGGTGGCAGGTCTTCATGGTTCCAGGTCCAGCAGTCAGTTCGCCAGGCTACCCTGTATCAATGTGGACTCCATCATCCTTTGAGTCAGCCAACAGTTCAGTAGCATCAGTTTTGCTTTGAGTAAGGGATAGATAGCATCATCATCTTTAAGTGTCTAAGGAAGAGTAACAGGGCAGTCATAGTGTTCTAGATCTGAGGTCTAGATTTGGAAGAGGAAGGCCCCTCAGATGCCCTCTACTCCAATCCCCTCACTTTATAGGAGAGGAAAGTGAAACCCAGGGAGGGGAAGGGCCTTAGCCAAGGTCACACAGGTAGGATTTGGACCCAGGTCCTCTGACACCCTTCTCACTATGCCAAGGGCCATTTTGATTCCACTTGGTAGGAACGTCATATTTGGCAGGGAACTTGTAACCACTGTCAATCTCAGAATACTTCCATAATGAGACTAACAAATTATCTGTGCTGAATGGCTAGCCCTTCACTTGCATGAAGGTAGGGAGCTGGCTTCCGGTTGGAGAGCTTTAGAGGCCCCTTCCAAGGACAAGGTCACTTAGAGATTAGCCCCAGCTGTTCTGCGGGGAGTCTGCAGTCCATCCAAGGCCCAAGAGTCAGGAAGCAGTAATCCCATAATAGAAGGAAAACATCTCTGTGGAACAGCCGCTGTCCAGTACCAAGGTTTTTTCAGGCCAGCTAAAATTCAAACCTGACCACAAGGACTAAATATAGCTGCTGACGAGCCCCCAGGGGCGAGGGACCGTGGTTTTGCCTAATGCGTGCGTATATGTCTTCCTCACCTATTTTTAATCAATTGCCAGCTCCCCCAGCACTTTTCCTGGAAAGAAGGCCAAGAAGAAAAATATCGGGAGAAAAACGACCAGGTAGTCATCTGTATGGTGCCACAGAAACAATTTCCACCGCTCTCTGCCCGCCGAAATTCACCGAAGTCAGTGGGACACAGGACTATGTGCTCAGTGTCACAGAATCAGAGGAGAAATGTAGAGTCAGGAGGGACCTTAGAGGCCTTCGACTCCAACTCTCTTATTTTACAGAGGGGGAAACTGAGATTCAGGGAGGGGAAGTGATTTGTCTAAGTCATACCTAGGCTCCTGGATCTAGAGCCGCAAGGGACCTCCGAGGCCATCTCGTCTAGCCCTCTCATTTTAGACCCAAGGAGACAGAAACTGAGAGGATTTGAATAATTTGCCTAAGGACACAGTTTGAAAGGCAGGTTTTGAACCCTAGACTTCCTAACTGTAAGACCAGTACTGTATCTGCTATACCATAAAGCCTTTTAGAAAGAGCCAGCATCGTCTCCTGCATTAGAACCATAGAACCCCAGACTTGGAAGAGACTCAAGAGATTGTCTAGTGCAGGGGTGGGGAACCTGCGGCCTTGAGGCCATGTGTGGCCTTCTAGGTCCGTGGCCTTTTGACTGAGTCCAAGTTTGACAGAACAAATCCTTTTCTTAAGGGAATTTGTTCTGTGAAGTTTGGATTTAGTCAAAGGTCCACACGGAGGACCTAGAGGGCCACATGTGGCCTCAAGGCTGCAGGTTCCCCACTCCTGGTCTAGTCCAAGCCTTTCACTTGACAGATAGGATAATTGAGGTTCAAAGAGCTTATGCAACCTCTCATTAATACCCCCCTGTTCCAGGCCTTTATAAACTAGACACTGAGAGAGATGTTGATTAGTTTTCCCAAGATCAGACACACAAGTTGAGAGCAAAGAAGGGGGAGACAAACACAGGGTACTCATTCTGATGATCACTTCAAGAAGCAGCTAGGTGGGCCACTGAATGGACACCTAGGTTTGGAGTCAGGAAGATCTGAGTTCAAATCTGGCCTCTGACATTTACTAGTTGTATAACCCTGGGCAAGTTACTGAACTTTTGTCTGCCTCAGTTTCCCCAGCTGTAAGATGGAGATAATAATAGCACCTGACTCACAGAATTGTTGTCATAATCATCTATCTGTAAAGTGCTTTATAAACCTGAAAGTGCTATGCAAATGTTAGGTATTGCTACATATAACAGTGTGTCATAGAATGTTAGCTGTTATTGGCAGCTTGACATGGCAGATAGAGTACTGAACTTGGAGTCAAGAAGACCCAAGTTTGAATCTTGCCTCTGATGCTTGGGAGCTGTGTGACCTTGGGCAAATCACTTAACTTCTGTCTGCCTCAGTTTCCTCATCTCTAAATTGAGGGGATTGAGGTTTCTAACATCTAAGGACCCTTCCAGCTCTACGTATATGATCCTATAACCCTATGACTCTGAACACCATTCATTCACCAAGGGTTTACTGAGTGCCTATTATGTGCCAGACACAAGATGCGTAAAAAAGATAGATAGATACACACACACACGCACACACACACACGTAGTCTCTGCCTCCAGGAATTCATTATCTAGTTGAGGAGAAAGGATACACAAATATGAAGCTGTTAATAACATGTAACATATTGTATATATAATATATATGTAATAACATATTCAGGGCCAAGATGGGTGGTGCACATTGTACCAGAAATTGTCAGGGAAGTTTGTACTGTTGGAGAGGACAGAGCTTAGCTTAGAATAGGACTAGAATAGGCAGATTGAAAAGGAAAGAACATGAGCAAATGTTTTGAGTTTAAAATGAACATAATCTGGCCAGAGCAGAGTTCCTATTGGTGACCAGTAAGAAGTAAAGATGGAGAGGTAGGTTGGGAAATTTTTGAATACCAGGAGTTTGACATTGATCCCTTGGGTACTAGGGAGCCATTGAAGGCTTTTGAGTAAGGGAAAACTGTTTAAGGAAGATTAAAAAGCAATAGTAAAATGCATGGTGGATATAAGTAGGGTGAAGCATGTTTACCAATGATGACTTGCATACAAGAAGGGGAATAAGATTGGTGAGGACATCTGTGTCTACTAAGGGAAGTGGGTTAGTCACATGACAAGTATTTGGGATGGCAGGTGGACAGCCAAAGGGTTCATTGGTACTCTGATGTACTGAAAGAACCAGAGGAAGGCTTCCAACATCTAGGCTCAGAAGATCCTGGATTGAGAGCTGAGAGGGACATCCCTGGCCATCTAGACCCACCTCATTTTTCAGGGAAGGAAACTGAGGCCCAGGAAGGGAAGTGATTTGTCCAGGGTCACATAGCTAGTAAGTAAAGTATTTGAGGCAGGATTCAAACCTTGGGTCCAGTGCTGTAGCCATTATAACATAATGTCATGGTCCTTGAATCCTCTATGAAGGATTAATGAAGAAGGCAGAGAGAGATGAATCCATGCATGAATGTACCCATCAGGGAAGGTAATATTCAGAGGTAGGAATACACATATGCATCGGAGCCTTAACGCGGCAGCTGTGTGCAGGCGGGGTGGATTACAGACTGTTTTAGGAGGCTATTGTAAGAGTCTAGGCACCAAGGGCCTGAATGAGGTTGATGCCCATGGGAGCAGAGAGGAGGGGGCAGACTTAGCTGCCGTTTTGAAGGAGTATTTTACTTTTAAAAAATTGATCAGCAAATGGATCCGGACAAGAACAAAGTACCCTTTGTAAAACACCGAATCTGTACGGTCACTTTGATTCTACTATCCAAAAACCCCCCAGATGTAAATGAAGAAAAGAATCCCCTCCACTTGGTAAACCACTTGAAACTGAATCTGGATTCCTTTTAATGAACATTAACACACAACATTAGCGGATAGAGAGCCATCTCAAAGTCAGGCAAAGCAGGACTCTAAGGCCCACTTCTGATGCATACTGACTACATGACTGGGCAAGTCACTTGGTCTCTTGGTATTTACGGAGCAGGTGCTGGCTTGTATTAGTGGAGGGAATTTCTTCCTCTGGGAGTTACTCTTCCAGTAAAATCCACAGAACTAGTCCCTAACCCTACCCCTGTGAAATCAGAACATTAAGATAATTTCTGAACTGAATTCCCGAATACTAACATCACTCTTTTCTGGGCCTTCAATGCTCTAGCATCCAGAAGGACAGATTCTTAGGGATGGAAACATGGTCACTGTTATTGGCAGTACCCACCGCCAGCACACTCAAGTAATTAGGTAGTAAGCACACTTTGCCACATAAAGAAAGACTGGGTTTAGAAACTGATACTGCTGTATCGGGAAGTGGAATCATTGATGTCACTCAATATTCAGTCATTAATTAATTATTATTCAGTAATTAGTGAGTTAATTATTAATTAATCATTAATTCAACCACCTACTGTGTTGAAGGCACTATGCTAGGCCATGAGGATGTGAATTCAAAACAAAGAAACAAAACCAGGAAGATCATAGCATTCAGAGCTGGAAGAGACCTTAGTAATTATATGGCTCAACTCCTTCATTCTACAGAAGAGGAAACTGAGGCCTAAGGTGGGGAAGTGACCTGCCTGTGGTCCCCTATAGGATTCTATAGACGTGGAAGGGATCTCAGAGGCCATCTAGTCCCTCATTTTACAGAGAAGGAAACTGAGGCACAGGGAACAGAAAGGACTTGTCCAAGGTCATACAGCCAGTAAGTAAAAGAGGCAGGATTTGAACTCAGGCCCTCAGATTCCATTCTCCCTATGTATCCATCCTCACCCCTTTCATCACTCAGGTCCATCCCTTGGTGGATTTCATCTGAGTCCCATAAACAAGTGTCCTTCAGGTTATGAAATAGATGTGTTACTGAAAAAACGTTCATACAGCACATTTTGGTCTCTTGAAGCATATGTGGAATGTGCTCAGGAAACTCACTAGTTAAAGGAACCATGAGGTTCCTTGGGTAAACAGAGTAAGTATGTCCTCTGTGATTGGATTATTGAGTTCCATTTTTCTTAAGGTAGGACCTCTCAGCAATATTAATCTCAGTATGTGGCATTTACGGTTCATAGGTTCATAGGCTTGGAGCTGGAAGGGACCCTTAAGCATCATCTATTCTAACCCCCTCATTTTGCAGATGGGGAAACTGAGGCCTGGAGAGGGTAAGTGACTTGCCCAATGTTATCCAGCTAGTAATTGAGCTGGGATTTGAATGCAGGTCTTCTAGTCTCCCAGGCCAGGTCTCTCTCTGCTCCGCCATGCTGCTTTTCATTCAAAGGACCATGGGCTGCCAATGTCATCATTCATTTTCGTGCTCTAACTCTCAGCTAATTTGACCTTGCCTAGGTAGACAAAGGCTGACAGCTTGGGTTTGTAGATTCATAGATCCACGAGCTAGAAAGGACGTCAAGGGAGCTTCTACTCTAGCCCTTGGCCTTTGGACAGGTTAGGCATGTCTTCCATTTACAAGTCATTTGCTAGATGAGACAACTAAGGGAGAAGAGGGAGGTGCCTTGTCTAGGGTCTCATAGCTAGTAAGGGTCAGAAGTGGGACTCGAACCCAGATTTCTCTCACTCTAACGCTAGCTCTCCATCTACTACACCATACTGCCTCTCATGATATGAACCATACCTTGGATTGATATAGTGTCTTATTTCCAAAATGCTTTTATTTCCAGGACATCCCTCTGTGCTTTTTATCCATTGGGCCATTTGATCCCCATGCCTATAGGATACCCTCAGGTACTCCTGGGAAACTGACGTGTGTGTGTGTGTATATGTCCTGCTCCTTTCCCTATCTAGCCGTGTGGAGATCTCTGGAGGCTATTATGAATACATTGATGTCAGCAGCTGCCAGGATATCATCCACCTCTACCACCTGCTGTGGTCAGCTACCATCTTGAATATAGTGGGACTCTTCTTGGGAATCATTACCGCGGCCATCCTTGGAAGCTTTAAAGATATGGTAAGGAGAGAAGGGGGTGTCCTGGGGCACTAATCATCCTGCTTGTGGTGCCCTGGGGGGAGGGGGAGAGAATGAGACCCAAGGTTTGGAAACCAGGTAAATCTGCTTTGGGTAGATAATGTTCTGAATGGAGGGACAGGGTGAGAGAGAGAGGGGGGCATGGGGGGAGGTGCAGTCTGGTATCATCTAAAGAATCCTGGCCTCAGAATTAGGATACTAATCTGCCCGAGAGGTCTCCATGAGAGTATGAAAGGAAGATACTGGTATGGGAATGGAATGGTTGACTTCCCTGGCACATCCATGACATAAAAAAGATTAATAACTCTTGGTCAAATGTGTATTGTCTCCTCTTTGAATGTCAGCTCCCTGAGGGCAGGGACTATTTCTCTTTCTTGTACTTTTCTTTCCAGCACTTAGGACAGCTCCTTCCTGTGCACTTAGGAAGCATTTAATAAATAGTTTGTCATTCATTTCTTCTATTAATTATTCCTCCATGTATTCATTCGTGGCATGCTCCTCAGGTGCCATCTGAGGCCCTCTCCTGGTTGCCTTCTTCCGGAGATGCTCCAGTTTCTGAGAATCCTTGAGATCTGCCATCCTGAACTAAACTGGCCAATCCCATGCAGTGTTGTGTCTCTGACAAGGAGCTGAGGGCTTATTGGGCTTCCCTGCAATTCGTTTTGCCTCCCCTCGGTCACCTGCCTTGGTTCATTTCTTCACTCCATCTGGCCACCTTCTGGCCAGCCATCTTGCCACATGTGTCTTTCCATTGCCCTTTGGGTCAAATACAACTTTGATTCTTGCGAGATTGTGATATTCCAAGAGTTGCCACCATTCAACACTCCTGGAAGGAAGATTTCTATTGAAAAGTTAGGTCTTTGTCTTGGGGAGTTGGGTCATTTTTCAAATGCATTTCAGCCTACAGTTTTCCTGCCTGTTTACACTATTAAGCCCAGATGACTGTCCGTCTGCAGGGCTGCCTAAGCTATTTGCCCTGATGTATGTATGTATGAGCATTTATTAACTTTTGTATGCCAGGCACAATGCTAAGTGGTAGAGAGAAGGAGGCGAGGGAGGCAAAGGGAAGAGAGGGAGAGAGAGGGATGTCTGTGATTTCCCAGGTAAGGAAATTCCCTCCACCAATGCAAGTTGGCACCTTCTCTGCCAGGAGGTTGTAGTGTATTTCCCATGATAACAATGTACATAGTGTCTCCTGTCCTAAATGCTAGAGGGAAGAGTGAAGGGGTAGCCTTTCTGCCTCCTCCTGGCACACTAATTATCATATAAATGCTGACCTCTATTTTTCTCCAATGGAATAGCCTGATTTACAAAATCCTTTAGTGACTGGAAATACATTGGGATTTTCCCCCTAGTTTTGCCCTAGAGTGTGTCCAGAGAAAGGTTTCTTTTTGTTAGTGAAAGGCAGGCCTTTGGCAAACCTGCAGAGCAGGCCCAGCTGGGGCCTCCCTTTCTTGGCCTTTTTTTCCATCTTGGATGCCTCTCTTCTTCCCCAACCCCAGGCCATCGGTGCCCTGATCCTCATACAAACCTGCCTTACTCATCTGCCATTTATACCTGGCTTTGAATGATCCCCTCCCCCTGGAGCTGCACATTCCCAGACTTCCCAGCTGGGGTGCTAGAGGGCTTAGTTCTCGAAGAAAGGAATCGAAGGTCTCTGTGAACTGTGGGGAGTGGGGGGTAGGGCAGTTAATGAGGCTTTCCTTTGACTCACATACCCTCTGTTCCCCCAAGGCCCAGGGATATTTGGGCAGGATATTTGTGGTGGGATTGTGTTAGTGGAGGGGTGCCCACCACCTGCTGCTACCTCTAAAGCAGATGAATCCCCCAGTTCTGTGTCTGCCCTCCCTCCCAATACCTCCTCCTTTCATTTTGTGGAAAGCCAAAAGAATGCTGGGAGGAAATAGCTTTGTGTTGCCTCTGGAGGAGCAAACAGAGAGGACATTTTAATCACCTGTGGTCATGCAGGTGAAGGATTCTTGGAAAGATTTGGCTCTTGGATTGGGACTCCCCTGGGAGACCTGGAGAAAGTAAAGGAGAGGGGAAAGCAGAGGACTGTAGGTAGGATCCAGAGTTCCTTGATTACTGGGTATTTCCATTGAGGGGTATCGACACGGTTCCTTTTAGGGAAGAGGGTCTCCATGTCCGAGGATCCTAGCGTGGGAAGTGAGAAGGAACCTTAGAAACCTCTCTAGTCATAGGAGCATAGATTTAGAACCAGAAAGGACCATGGAGGCCATCAAGTCCTGACTCCAAGTTTTATGGGGTTGGATACTGAGTCCTAGAGAGGTGATGTGACAAACCTAATCTGGTGTCCTCACCAGTGACAAGACTTACATTCAAACCCAGAACATCAGACTCCAGGTCAGTCCTCCTTCTATGATTATACCAGACTTATAGTATAGTATATTACTATACTAATCAATAATAATAAAATTATTAAAAATTATTCTTAATGGGTACCCATGATTAAAGTGTAGGTGGCAGGGCCAGCCTGACATATAAGGGATGATTCACTCTCTTTCTTGACCTGAGGTGCCTGCAATTAGATGTCACTCTACAAGCATTTATGAAGTGCTTACTATGTTCCAGGCACTGTGCTAAGTCCTGGGGATACAAAGAAAGGCAAAAACACAGACCTTGTCCTCAAGGAGTTTCCATTTTACTTTGGGAGCTAACACATCAGTAACTGATATATACAGAGTAGGTGGAAGGTGACCTTGGAGGGAAGGCACTGGGGCGGGGTGGGAGATGTAATTGGAGTGAGCACAGGACGTAGGATTCCAGCTGAGTCTTGAAGGAGGTCAGGGAAGCCAGGATGCCAAACATTCCAGGCTTGGGGGAGAAAGCCATTGTGGCTAGATCATAGACTAGGAAGAGGAATAAAGCATAAGATGGGGAAAGGGAAGAAAAGTGACTAAGCATTTATTAAACGCCTCTCAGGTGCCAAGCACTGTGCTAAATGCTTTACAAATATGTCATTTGATCGTCAATGATGACTGTCAAGGTAGGGAAGGGGTTAGGCAGTGAAAAAATAAAAATGTTCAATATTCATTCCTTTGGGCAAATGCAGTCGGGAGACCTAGCCTAGTAAATCGTGATGTCTTAGGGCAGGGATTTTTGACCTTTTTGGAGTCCTGCACCCCTTGGGCAGTCTAGGGAAGCCCTTCTCAGAGTCATGATTCTAAAAACGTCAAATAAAATACAGAGGAAGACAAAGTCAATTATATTGAATTACACTTATCAAGAGACTTTTTTTAAAACAAGGTCATGAAACTCAGATTAAGAAGCTCTACCTGCCTTAGTGAGAACAAATGACTTGATGAGATCCCTTTGGGAGGATCCTTGTGGGACAGTGGGGAAAACCTTGGTTCTGGAATTACAGGAAGTGGGTTTCAATCCCCCTTCTGACAGTTATTACCTGTGTGGCCTTGGGCAGAACACTCCCCCTCCTTGGGCCTCGGTTTCCTTTTCCGTAAAATGAGGGAGTCAAACTAGATGGATTTGGGGTCCTCTTTCAGCTCTGGATCTAGGAGCCTATCAACAGGAGACAAGTGGGGAGTAGTGCTCCCCTCGAGAAGGAAGGTACTAAAGAAGGTTCAGAGGAGGATGTGAAAAGGGGAAGTGGGGAGCACAAAAGACAGAGCATCCCCCGGCAGAGGGGGCAGCATAGGAGAAGAACCAACAGCAAAGGAGCATGGTAATATGGGCAGCCCTTCTGTGGTTTCCATTTGTGCTCCAGTCTTCTGCATTTCCTTGGCCTTTGACCTTTGGGGGAAAGGGTTTGTAGAGGAGATACCCTAAAAGGCATTCAGGGAAATTCATCATCTCTGATTGATGCCATCAAAGGATTTTGCTTCCAAATATTACATTTGTAGCTGGAGCAGGGAAATGGGGAGTGGGGGAAAACAAGGAAGAAAGCAAAGAGTGGCCAAGCAGCAACAGAGACAGAACTAGAGATCAAATGACACTGGGCAAGTCTCTTACCCTCCCTGGGCCTCAGTTTCCTTTTCTGTAAAACAAAGAGCTATCAACCATAGGGTTTAGAGCTATGAGAGACCTTGAAGATCACCTAGTCCAACCTCTGCATTTTAGATGAACGTTAAGGTCTCTACCAGGCAGGAATGTGCTGGCAAACGTTTAACAACTGGCTGTCCAGGAGGAAAATGTATACAGGACATGTTTTTTACATTTAATCTCCATTATTAATATTTTCTCTATCACTTTCTCAGACCTAGACAATCAATAAAACAATAAATCAAGCCCTGATTTGTAGCATTTGCCAATTTCTGAGGTATACATGCTCACACTGAAAATTTAACAACCAGCTCTCAGGAGCTAGTTTCAGTTGACTTCAGCGTAACTCTGCTTCTAGCTCTAAATGCTATGATCTCCTGATTGTAAAATATA
The DNA here is from genome assembly GCF_011100635.1 of Trichosurus vulpecula. Lineage (NCBI taxonomy): Eukaryota > Metazoa > Chordata > Mammalia > Diprotodontia > Phalangeridae > Trichosurus > Trichosurus vulpecula. Next base: position 52,188,090 of record NC_050582.1, read on the forward strand.
AGATGGTGGTCATGGCCACTAAGGAAGGACTTGACTCACTTTGGTCACTGTACCAAAAATTAGAAAAAGCTAAGGACACCAATGATTTCTGGTTAAGAAAAACCTTGACCTAAGTCAGAAGGATACTGTTTGGAGAGGTAGATCTCACCCTGCTAAGAAGGGAGCCAAGAGAGGGCAGCCAGTCAGTAGAAAATGAAAATAGCTAATCTCAGGTTGGAAATAGCCGAGAATATTAAATGATAGCCCCAGATAGGAAAAGACATTAATAGGATTTTTTTCACCCCACAAAGCATTCTTTTTATTTCCTTTGTTATCTTTTTAAAAAAAGAACTGGGCTTTAAAAAATCAGAAAACCATCTAACCCAACCCCTACCTTCTCTATCTGACCCAAGGTTACCCAGCGAGCTAGTGGCTGAGTTAGGACTCACACCCAGGTCCCCTAACTCCCAGGCATGTGTTCTTTCTATAACTTCATGGTGCCCCTTGTCTGCATGGCTTTTAGACCATTCAACTTTGCACAAGGACGATTTATGGATTGTTCATTTGATGTTTTTTAAACAGACTCCTACGATTCCGGCAATGAACTGTTCGGTGGAAAGTGCCCATCCTAGGGTCTCTTACTACTCTCGGCCTCAGATAACGTCGTACAATACTTACTACCATAGTACGCCCCATCTGCCGCCCTATTCGGCTTACGACTTTCAGGTATGTTTAATCAGGAAATGGCTCCCTTCTTTCCTTCCTTCCTTCCTTCCTTCCTTCCTTCCTTCCTTCCTTCCTTCCTTCCTTCCTTCCTTCCTTCCTTTCTCCCCCCAATAATCACTTTTAAAAAGTATGTGTTTTCTCTTTGGTTTTGACATGATCTTCATTTCCAAGTGGATCCCTCCTCCCTCCTCTCCCCTGGCTCCCTCTGTTTCAAAGCAAATCCAGGCCCTCATCAATTCCCCTTTTTGCTTGAGCCCCCATATGGCTAGTGTGAAATAGACAACATAGACAACCCCAGCCACTGAGGTTCTTCTCACATGACTCTGCAGCACCTCTGTGGATAAAGAAGGAACTCAGGACCTTGCATTGCCCTAGTTTGTATCACTGTAACTAAAATGGCAGGAAATTGATATTCTTCTAATTGGGTTAACGTTGGCATCCCCTGGTTTGGGGAATTCAGCTGTGCCTCCTTAGAATGGTTTCCAACGATGAGCTTGGGGGATGGCCAGCAAAAATGCCCAGAGACCAGAGGTGAAAGGTCATGTGCAAGGAACATCAAGGTGGCCAGTGTCCCTAGATCACAGAGTTTGGGGCAGGGAGGATAAGGTATGAGATGACTGGAAAGGTAGAAAGGGGCCAGATAATGAAGGGCTTTGAATGCCAAACAAAGGATTTTATATTCAATACTGGAAGTACTAGGGAGTCACTGGAGTTATTTAGGGATGGGAGTAAGGGTAGCAAGGTCAGTCCTGTGCTTTAAGAAGATCACTTTGACAGCTAAGAGGAGGAAGGACTGGAGTGGGGAGAGACTTGAGGCAGAGAGACCAACTAGCAGCTAGTGCAGTAATCCAGGGGTGAGGTGATGAGGGCCTGCAACAGGGTGGGGGCTGTGTCAGAGGAGAGAAGGGGGTGTACACCAGAGGTGTGACAAAGGTAGAAACTGACAAGATGACATGAGATTGGATGTGGGGAGCTAATGAAGAATCCAATGTGACTCTTAGTTTATGGGCCTAAGGGACTAGGAGAATGGTGTTGTCCTCTACAGTCATGGAGAAGGTAGCAGGGGGAGGGTTTGGGGGGAAAGATAATGAGTTCTGGTTTAGACATGTTGAGTTGAGGATGTCTACTGGACATCCACTCTGAGATCTCCAGTTGGCAGGTAGAGATGGAAATCAGAAAGGTAGTAGGCTAAAACAGCAGTCTCAGTTTATCTTCCATTTGAAACTGCTTAGTTACTAAACCAGCTCATTCAAAACATCATTCAAAAGAAACAAGATAGATAAAAAAGGAAGGGGGAGTTAGGGAGGGGTTAAGGAAGTATTGTATATAAAGGTATACTTATGTGAATAAATTCAGAAACTGGTGGAGAGGGAATGGAGAGGAAAGCTGGGCGTGGTCTGAACAGTACCCTAGATTTGGGGAAAACACATTTCAAAAGGTTTCGAGGAAACAAATACAGGATCCCATGGAAATCTTATAAAGATATACAGCCCAGGGAGGTTGGGAAACTTCTTGAAGAGAATTCTGATGAAACAAGGGGCAATATTTCGATGAGAAGGAAAAACGAGATTTGACTGAAGAGGTGGATGTGGCTACCTAGGGAACTCACTAACCAATTTGGTTTTTAAAAGAGATCGGTTCAGAAGATAGAAGTAAGTCTGAGGAACACAGAATGAGTATAAGGGTTGTAAAAATAAGGTTAGGAGGGCTGAAGCTAAGGACAGCAACTCCACTTCCAAGTAACATCAGTAGAAAGGAAAGTCTAGAGAAGGGACATGGCTGCTGCTTGGGGTAGATGGGACAATGGTAATAAGTGACAACAGAGAGGAAACAAAACTGCTTAATTCTTACTTTGCTCCTGTTTTCTCTGCCAAGGAGAATGACCCTTGTGCTAGAAATGCCAGAACAAAAATGGCTAAGAGGGAATTGATACCCAAGGTAAATAAGAGAATCCCTAGCTGTCCCTCGATGAGTTCAAGTCACCAGGCCCAAAGGATGAAAGAATGGGAGGACGTGATCGCTAAGCCACTATTAGTGATATTTTCAAGGCTGTGGAGGATAGGAGAGGTATCATGGGCCTGGAGAAAGCCATTGCCCCAATTTTCAAAGAAAGGAAGAGATCAGAGTAGATATACCCCAGGTCAGTGAGCTTAACATTTATTCGTGGCAAAATTCCAGGAGGGATCTTTAAAGAGATGGTTACTGAACATCTAGCAAAGAAAGCAGTGATTATGAAGAGCCAGAGGGGCTGCATTCAGAGCGGTTCATGCCTGGCTAACTTCATTTCCTTCTTTGGCAGTGTTACTTAACTAGCAACTCAAAGGAATGCAGTGAATACAGTTTACCTGGGCTTTAGCAAAGCGCTTGATAAAGACTCTCCCGAGGTTCTGGTAGCAGATATGGAGAGGTGGGGATTAAGCAGTAATCCAGGTAAATGGTTTTGGAGCTGCTTGGATGGCTGGGCTCAAAGAACAGTTGTTAATGATTTTCTCTGACCTGGCAGGTGTGTGGTGTACTACTGCATGGGAAATCTGGTCATTGAATATTTTTATCAGTGACTTGGCTGAAGGCACAGATAGTGCACATCACTTTTGGAGATAACACAAAGGGTCAGCTCACAAACTGGATGACAGGTTAGGATCCGAAGAGCTCTTGACAGGCTTGTGCACCGGGCCAAGGAAGATGCAGCTCGCTAGGGGCAAATGGAAAGTTTTACACTTTGGTTCAAAAAATACAAAATTACAAGTACAGGGAGAGGCCTGGTTAGATAGCAGCTGGTAGCACAGTGGATAGAGAGTAGGGCTTGGAGTCAGAAACATCTGTGTTGTTCAAATCTGGCCTCAGATACTTGCTGGCTGTGTGGCCCTGGGTGAGCCACTTACATTCTGTCTGCCTCAGTTTCCTCAACTATAAACTGGGGATAATAGTAGCACCTACCTCCCAGGGTTGTTGTGAGAATCAAATGAGATCATATTTCTAAAAAAGCACTTGACACAGTGCCTGGCACATAGTACGTGCCGTATAAATTCTTATTTCCTTCCCTTTCCCTATTTGTGTGTTGTCTGTCCATTAGAATGTAAATTTCCTGAGGGAAGGGACTGTTTCTGCCTTTATTGGTATCCCTAGCACTTAGTACAATGCCTCGCATACAGTAGGTACTGTATAAAAGGTTCTTCCTTTCCCTTCCCTCCCCAGTTTGCTTGGAACTCAATACAAATCAGTTGTTCATTTTTCAGACCCTGTATGTGATTTTCTTGGCAGAGCTACGGGGGTGGTTTGCTATTTCCTTCTCCAGCTCATTTTACGTTTGAGGAGACTGGGTTAAGTGACTTGCCCAGGATCACACTGCTATTACGTATCTGAGGCCAGATTTGAACTCAGGAAGACGCATCTTCTTGACTCCAGGCCCGGTGCTCTAAGCCAGTGTGAACCTTGGATTACAAGAAGAGAGGTACATTGTAGGTTCCAGAAATTTGCTGATGGTCTCTTTCCTCTGCCCTTAGTCAGATCACACTGGGGTTTTGTACTCAGTTCTAAGTGCCATAGATCAATAAGGAAATTGACAAGCTCAGGAGAATTCAGAGTGGTGAGGTCCTCAAGTCTGTGTCATATAATGACTAAAAAGTATCCTGCTTGTATGTATACATCCATGACGTGTATATTATCCAATAAACCCTGTCGTTAGAATGTTTTTAAAAGCAGTTAAAGAAAGTGGGGATATTGAGGCAGAGAAGACCCAGTAAAGTCAGATCAGCGAGCATTCATTAAGCTATGTGCCAGGAACTGGGGATGCCAAGAAAGGCAAAACCATTCCTTGCCCTCAGAGACAACATGGGGGATACAACATGCCAACAACTCTGCCCATCCAAGGGCAAATTGTAGGTAATCTCAGAAAGAGTGATTGCATTGGGAGGGGCGGGGCAAGGCTTCTGGTACAACATGGGATTTTAGCTGACCCTTGAGGGAATCCAAGAGGCGTCCATGTGGAGGGAGAGAGCTCCCAATGAAAATGACCAGATCCTGGAGATGGAGTGACAGGTTCGAGGAACAGCAAAGACACCAGAGTCACCAGATTGTGAAGTACGTGGAGGAAGATTGAAAAGGCAGGAAGGGGCCAGGTTCTGAAGGGCTTTAAAAGCCAAACAGAATTTTCTCTTTGATCCTGGACATGACTGGGAACTTTGTTTGTTGAGTAAGGGGCAGGATGACATGGTTTGGGAAGATCACTTTGGCAGCTAAGTGGAAGATGGACTTGACAGGGGACAGATTCGAGGCAGGGAGACCAACCGGCAGGCTATTCCAATAGTCTAGGCAAACAGGAGAGGAGGCAGTAGATTTTCTGATCTTCCTACTCTTCCTTCTCCTATATTGGCTATTTTGGTGGGGTTAGTCTCATAGAAAGTCAGAGTAGGTGCCCCCAAATGATTATTTCTAGATTCGTTCAATCATTCATTCATTCAACAAACATGTATCGAGTGCCAGTTCACAATACCGCACCAGACCTCAGGCCGATACAGAGACGTACAGACAGCACCACCCCCTACCTGGCCAGAGTTTTGCACTGGCTGAAGATGGTTCCTAGGAGCATTATAAATATATTCTAACCAAAGTCCACATGATGTTGTGAAAATGCCACTAGAATGTCAAATATCTGAGCACCCACTTGTGACATTTATAACACTGCTCCTGTAGAATTAATCACCCCGTTTACATTGTCTCCCTTGACGTATTTTTGTAAAAACCAGTGAACGATGTGACAGGAATGAGAAATCTATAATAGATGAAGGAGATGAAAATTCCTGACAAGTTGGTTTGGTTTTTTTTGGATCAAGAACCTTTGAAGAGTCTTAAGAGGACATGAAGGGATCAATATATGAGAATAGTGTAGAAATACTTTGGGGACCTTATTTCAGCTTGAAATAAAATAAATTGATCTTAGTTTCCTCCTCAAGTGGGGGAGGGGTTATCCTAGAGAGCCTCTGAGGCCCCTTCCAGTTTCTAGAGCTAGGATCCTATGTGTGACCTTGGCTAAGTCCCTTCCCCTCCCTGGGTCTCAGTTTCCCCCTCTGTAAAATGAGGGGGTTGGACTAGATGGTCTCTGAGGTCCCTCCCAGCTCTAGGAGCCTAGGTGTGACCTTGGCTAAGTCCCTTCCCCTCCCTTGGGCCTCAGTTTCCCCCTCTGTAAAATGAGGGGGTTGGACTAGATGGTCTCTGAGGTCCCTCCCAGCTCTAGGAGCCTAGGTGTGACCTTGGCTAAGTCCCTTCCCTTCCCTTGGGCCTCAGTTTCCTCCGCTGTAAAATGAGGAGGTTAAACTAGAGGGCCTCTGAGGTCGGCAGGCCAATCCTAGTGCATGGACACGTTATCTAGCAAGCAGTGTCTGTTTTTGTTTTCACATTCAAAAATGGAGGATGGTCCTTGCAGTTACAAAAATCCTAAATGATAAACATATCTACATAGGATAGGCAAGGCTGTAGTAGTAAGAAACAAGGAATGTGGGAGAGGAAAGGAAGAAAGGAGGGAGGGAAGGAAAAAGCATCTGAGTAGAGACAGTTCTTGTGCTCAAGGAGTTTATATTTACCTCCTTTTATTTGAAAATTTTTCTCGATTGTTTAAGCATGTGTTTTTCCCCCTGGGCCACTGGAGTGATTAAATTGGGAGGTGGGGTGGGGAGGTCAGCCCTGTGCTTCAGGAGGATCAATTTGGCAGCAGATGAACCCATCAGCAGGTGTGGGTTGGGGACCCTGCACCAGGGTGGTGGAAATGTCAGAGGAGAGAAGGTGGTATATATAAGGAATATTATGAAGGTAAAGTCAACTGGACTTAGCAAGTAATTGGGGTGAGAGGGAGGGGAGGTGGGAGAGAGAATGAGGAGGATGTCCCATAGGTGATGAGGACCTAAATCAGGAGTGGGGAACCTGCAGCCTCGAGGCCTCATGTGGCCCTCTAGGTCCTCAAGTGTGACCCTTTGACTGAATAGGGCTGCACTTGAGGACCTAGAGGGCCACATGAGGCCTCAAGGTTGCAGGTTCCCTACCCCTGGCCTAAATTATGGTGGTAGTTGTGTGAGTCGGGAGAAAGGGTTAGATGCAAAAAATATTGTAGAAACAACAAAATTTGACACCTTATTGGATGAGGGAGGTGAGAGAGAGTGAGATGAGGATGACACCAAGGTTGGGAGCCTGGAAGGATGGTGGTGCCCATGATGGAAATAGGAAAGTTTGGAAGAAAGGTGAGTATGGAGGGGAAAAGATGAGTTCAGTTTTGGGCATATTGGACATGAGATCACTCTGACACATACAATTTGAAATGCCTAATTAGGAATTGGTGAAGTAGGACTGAATATCAGAGGGGAAACTGAGGCCGGCTATAGAACTGCATAGAGATAATTATTAAACCCAGAGGAACTTATGAAGTCACTGAGGTAGCATAGAAAGAAGAGTCTGGGGTCTATGAGAGCCCCTTGGGGAAGACCTATAGTTAGGTGGTAGGATGTGGATGATGAGCCAGCAAAAGAAAACAGAACAGAAACAGTCGGAGAGGCAGGAGGAGAACCAGGAGCAAGCAATATCATGGAAAACTGGAAAGGACAAAGTATCTAAGAGGTGAGGGTGGTCAGCAGTGTCAGTGCAGCAGATAGGTTGACAAGGATCCGGACTGAGAAAAGACCATCAGATTTGGCAAATCGGAAATCATTGGTAACTTTGGAGAGAGCAGTTTCAGGTGAGTGGTGAGGTTGGAAGCCAAATCGGAAGCTGTGTGACCTTGGTCCAGTTAACTATCTCTCTCTGGAGCCATGTTTCCTCCTCTGGAAAACAAAGGACCAGATGACTTCTAAGGGTCCTTCATACTCTAAATTCCTTATTATTGTGAAGGTCCCTTCTAGCTCAAAGGCCAATGCAGCTAATAATAGCTACCATTTATATAGTGCTCAGTACGTGCCAGGCACCATACCAGCTGCTCAACAATTTTTATCTCCCAAGAACCCTGGGAGGTAGGTGCTCTTGTTCCCTTTTTTACAGATCTGAGGCAATTGGAGATTAAGTGATTTGGCCACCAAGGTCACACATCTAGTAAGGGTCTGAGGTTGGATTTGAACTCAGGTCTTTCTGACTCCAGGCCCAGACTCTATTCACAGTGCCATTTAGTTTCCCATAAATAAGGCTAAAGAAGCAGCAATAAATACAAGAGACTTCACTTTTTGTAATATAAGACAGAAAATATAGGCAGCTGGGTGGTGCCATGGATAGAGCCTAAGATTTGGAGTCAGGAAGACCCGAGTTCAAATCTGGCCTCAGACATTTACTAGCTGTATGACCCTGGGACAATCCTTTTATTTACATAAATGTAATATATAAATTATAGATATAATACATTAAAATATTAATATGAATATATTTTATTGATATGAATATATTTATATATTATATAAGTATAAACATATTAAAATAAATATATTTAATATAAAATATTAAAACAATATCTATTTATAGAAATAGCCCTTTATTTGCCTCAGTCTCCCCATCTGTAAAATGGAGATAATAGCAGCACTTACCTCCTGGGGTTATTGGGCATCTCAAATGAGATAAAACTTGACAATACCTGCACATAGTAAGCACTATATGTTAACTATTATTAACCAGAACAGTGAGTTGTGACGACGAAATGAGCTAATCCATGTAAATTACTTTGTAACTTTAAATTCTTATTGTTAGAAGTTCCTATGTGGTGGGTATTTGGCATAGTAAACAGAGGGCTGGCCTTGTATTCGGGAAGGCCTGGTTCCCATTCAGTCTCTGCCCTATACTGGCTGCGCTCTCTCCAGCCCTTGTATTTAAGGCAGTCAGCCACAGGACCCAAACCTGCTCTTCTGGAATAATCATTGAGGGGAGAGCAGGAAGCTAAGAGGTATACGCTTCCATTTGGGGAGGATCTCTACCCCTGGGGAGTTTTAAGTCTTTGCAAAGGGGTCTTCTTTCTTCCTCCCAGTTGAGAGGTAGTATCCCAGAAAGAATGTTGGATTTGGAAATCTAAGAGGACCCAAGTTTAAAACCTGACTCCATATCTAGTGACTTTTTGAGTCTCAGTTTCATCAGATAAAAATTAAGGGGTTGGAATGGATGATTTCCAAGATCCCTTCCATTTTGAAATCCTCAAACCCTCCCTCTCTTCTATGCAGAGGGGCATGAGACTACTAGGGCAGAAGGCTGTATACACTGTCAAATGTGGGGCATGATCTAGTTCAGGACTTCTTAAACTTTTTCCACTCGAGATCCCTTTCTGCATTTTGGTAGTGTTAGTTGCCGTTGTGTGGAGTGATGGCATGCGCAGTGCAAAGTGCGCGTGCTTTATATTCGGAACCAAGGCTGCAGTGAAGTTACCCGATGCAACACAGGAAGGTGCTGCCAGAAACATCTCAGATTCATTGTGCGTTTGATTTTGAATTAATTTTTGGTCGTTGTGTGTTCAGAAACCTTTTACTGTTGCCAAATTTTTCGCGACCCCGTGGGGTCACAACCCACAGTTTAAGAGAAGCGCTGGTTTGGAGTAGTTTGCTCAGTTTTTGTTTGTTACAAAGGAGAGTTCACTCTGGAAGGGAAGATGTATGTTTTTTCCAGAATTCTCTGTGATATAAAGACAAAAGGCATAAATAAAAATGTTGGTTTGTTTTTGACAGAAAAGAACTCAGATGAACATTTCTCCTGAGTATCCAAGCTCAGCTTTCTTTCAATATTTGCAGTTGAGTTTTACCCAGTAATAGTAACTGACATTTAAAAAACCTTTAAAGTTTGCAAAGCAAACATTATTTTATCCTTTATTTCTCTTTATAAATGCTTTTTCTCAGGGTCACAGATCTAGAGCTGGAAGGGACCCCACAGACCCTCTATTCTAATTCCCTCATTTTACAAATCAAAGCCCAGGGAGAGGACTTGCCCAAGGTCACACATCAGATCTGAGCTCTAGAGCTGGAAGAGACCTCAGAGTTCATTTAGTCCAACTGCCTCATTTTACAGAGTAAGTTAAGGGACTTGCCTAAGGCAACACAGCTAGTAAATGATAGAGACAGGATTAGAACCTAGCTTCTCTGACTCCAATGGAGTTAGCATCCTTCCTACCACACCACACTTCCTTAGGACTCCCCAAAGCCCCCCCCCCACTGAATTGAACCCTCCCTTGACTGTAACAAGTATAGTCAAGCAAAAGTAATCAACACCTTGGCAATGTATGAAAATGTCTGCCTCATTCCACACCCACGGCCCACCGCTTCTATGCCTAGAGATGGGAAACATGATTGCCTACCAGTCTTCAGAAGTCAAGATTGGTCACTGGTCAGAGTTCTAAAGTCTTCCAGAATTAGAGCTCTGAGCCTTTTAATATTGGTCTCCTTTATGTTATAATAGTCATCATGGAAATACTTCTCCTGGTTCTGCTCACTTCCCTCTCCGTCAGTTCAGAGACCTCTCCCCAAGTTCCTCTGAATTTCTTTATATCCGTCAATTATTATACAGCAATATTTCATTATATTCATAAGTCAGGTAGTGTGATATGTGAAAAGAAAAAAAAAAGCACAGAATCTGGGGTCAACGGCCCTGGGTTCAAATCCTTTCTCTGATCATTATTATCTGTGTGACCTTGGGTAAGTTGTGGACAAGAAAGAGCTAGAAGAGACTTCATCTGAAAATGGGAGGATTTGGACTGGATGGCTGGCCTCTGAGATTCCTTACAATTCTAGATCTGGGATCCAGTGGTGTGACCTTGGGCAAGTCATTTCCTGGGCTTTAATGTCCTTGTCTATAAAATGAAAGGGTTGTGACTTCTGAGAGCCCTTCTCGCTCTTGATTTCAGATCCTATGAACTTGTTCAACAGTTCCCCAATCAATGGGCACCCCACTTTTCCTTCTAATCCTTTATGACTGCCAAAATTGCCCGTTATGAACATGGTATCATCCTGTGTAGTTTTACTAAAGGAAATAGCAGTCTTTACCTGGAGAAAGCTGAAAGGGCAGGAGGAGGATCTGCTTCTATTCCCAGATAAATAAAAAACTGATTTTTCACAGGTCTGTCTGTGAAACCAACAGAAGTGCTGGCCCACTAACCCCACCCCCCCGCTGGCAGCCATGCTCCACTGCATCCAATTACAGACTAGCCCCACTTCCAGTCAAAGGATGTATCTTTTTAAATGTTCATCTTGTGTCATGCCAATGGGTCATTACCTCCCAAGGAGATCCTTTATGTGACTTTTAGTCAGGCAGCATTGGTTTTTCTCTTGCCTCTGAGTGTTAGGACGAAAGATAAGGGTGGAAGAGGGAGGCTATGTTCTTCTACCAGCTGTCAGAATCCCTGGTGATAGCCCATCATGCTGGACAATATTATAGTCTTCCAAGTGGAGTCAAGTCAGTAAGCATTTATTAAGTGCCTACTGTGTGCCAGGCACTGGGACTAAGCACTGGGGATACAAAGAAAGCCAAAAACCAGTCCTTGATCTCGAGGGGCAGCTAGGTGGCACAGTGGACAGAGTGCTAGGTCTGGAGTCAGGAAGACCTGAGTTCAAGTCCAGCCTCAGATACCTTAGCTGTATGACCCTAGGGAAATCACATGACCACTGCTTGCCTTGGTTTCCTCATCTGTAAAATGGAGATGATAATAGCACCTACCTTTCAGGGTTGTTGTGAGGATTATATGAGCTAATAATTGTAAAGTACTTGGGGAGGTACATAGTAAATACTATAGAAATATTAGCTATGATTATTAAGGAGTTCACAGTCTAATCTGGAAACACAACTATGTACAAATAAGACAGACAATAAATCGGAGATAATCTCAGAGGGAAGGCTTTAACATTAAGGGGAATCAGGAAAGACCTCTAGAAGATAAGAATTTAGCTGAGGCTTGAAAGAAGCCAGAAGACCAGAGATAAGGAGGCAGAGAATTCCAGGCACAGGGGACAGCCAGTGTTGAGAGATGGTACATCACAAGCAATGAGGAAAGTTGAGGAATATTTCCGAAGGTTGACCTGGGAGCATTTAGAAAGGGAAGCAGTGACTACAAAGCATCAAAGTAGCTTCAGAGGGCAAGTCATTCCAGACTGACTTCATCTTTTTTTTCTTTGCAGATTTGAGTATAGTTAGGTGGATTGACAAGACCCCAAAAGTACGCATTAGTAAGTCAGTGATTTCCCCTTGGAAGGAACCCTCTAGTAGAACACCCCAGGGATCCGGTATAGGTCCTATGCTGATCAACATTTTTATCAGTGATTTGGCTTGTCACATTTGCAGATGTTGTGAAATAGGGAGGAGGATGATGATGGTGGTGGTGGTGGTGGTGGTGATGATGATGATACCTCCCTCCCAGGGTTGTTTTAAGGATCAGATGAGATAAATTATATAGGTTTGATTATATAAAGTTATATATATAAATTATATAAGGTTTGAAAACCTTAAAGTTCTGAAGAAATATTGGCTATTATTACTAAAATCAGAGTGGTGCCCTTGACAAAGTTTAAAGAAGATGGGATGGGCTTGGGGAGATGTTTAGGGCAGAATATGATGAGTCTTAGACCTACTGAATTTGAGATCCCAGGTGGCAGGGCTTATCAGGCGGTTGGAGATTCAGAACTAGAGCTCAAGGAGGGACTGAGAGTAATAGCTAGCGTTTACATCGTGCATTAAGGTTCACAAAGTCCTTTTACAGATATTCTTAGATTTTGCAGATTATATTTACAGCATTATTATATTTGCATATATTATTAGATATAAATATCCAATATATTTGTAGTGTTATATTTACAGATAATATTTCCTTTGATCTTTGCAACAACCCAGGGAAGTAGGCCTATTATTAGGCTTTATTTTACAGATGAGGTTCAGAGAGTGGACTCGCCCAGCGTCACCCAGCTAGTGAGGGTCTGAGGCAGGATTCAAACCCCAAGTCCCATACTGTAGGTATTTTGAGCCTTAGCTGCCTGCAGGGCTGGTTATATAGATTTCAAAGTCATTTGCAGAGAGAGAATAATTGAGCCCATAGGAGCCGATGGCTTCATCCCCAGAGAGATCCCAGGAGAGAGGGTAGCTGGGAACAAAGGACGGAGCCTGGGGGTATACCCACACACGGGGGTGGGGTGGGGAGGAGCCCAGTAGAGGTTGGACCTGTGGAGGGAACCAAGAAAGACTGGTCTAACAGGTAGGAAGAAGCCAGCCAAGGAGGAGAAAGAACCTTGAGGGAGCGGTGTCCACAGGGTCAAATGCAGCAGAAATCATTGGGGACTTTGCAGAGAACTTCTAGGCATTTGGCTGTGAAAGGGGGGAGAGCAGTAACTGGCATGGGAGCTATTGCTCTTAGCTTCACGTCAGCTGCACATTTGCTAAGTCTGCCATCTGGGCCTTTGTGATGTAAGTCATTACTTAAAATGTTAAAGAGCGTAGAACCAGGCATAGATCCCTGGGGCACTCCACTGGAGACCTGCCATTCAGCCAGTTCCAAATCCTTCTGATTGTATTGTCATCTGGATCAGTGGTTACTAAGTGGGAGCAGGGACCCCTGGTAGGCCATGGCATCCATCCAGGGGGACCATGGTCTGACCCCAAGGGGAGTCAAAACCAGTCACAGTGTGGGAAGACAGGCTGCATTCTACCTGCTCTGCCAATGCAACCCTTAATCTCCACCACTTCTTCACTTCATCTCCTCCTTTGGAGCCAGGTGTTGGCCCCTTGGGACAGTTAAAACCTAAACTAACTGCTACCCACAGTAGCTCACAGGTGCCACTGGGAAAATCCCGGCCCCTAGATCACCTTGTGGCTATGGCGGCATCCTTCGGAGGCTGGGCTTTGCCACTGGCAGGCAATGACGTGTCAGTAAGAGCCAGATGTCTCCCCTCCCTCGCCTCCCCCATTTTATTACAAGTGGGAAAGTCACCCAGCATGGATGGCTTACGATCTGGAATGCAAATCTTAGTACATTATCTCCCCCTGCCCAAACCTCACCCATCTTCCAAACTTCTCTGTTATGGTCAAGGGGGCTATCATCCTTCCACTTGTCCAGGTTCTCATGACCTCAGCATCATCTTGGATGCCTCAATTTCCCATGCCCCACATCCATATAACCCATCTTGTTAGGTGCCAGATCTTGTCATTTCTGCCTTAATGCCTCTAACATTTGTATCCCCACCGTTACCACCCTCATCGCCTCTTGCCAGGACCATTACAATGGCCTCCTAACGGTCTCTCTACCACAAGTCTCTCCCCTTTCCAATCCATCAACCACCCAGCTACCACAGTGATTTTCCTAATCATGTTACTTCCTTGCTCAATAAATTCCAGGGGCTCCCTACTGATTCTAGGATCAAATATTATTTCATCTTTATCTCCTCCTTTCCTATTTTTGTGTGTATTTTATAATGTACACAACGATTAGTATACTAGTACACATACACATAAGCTATAAATAAGTTCATATACGTATATTGAAGTCACAAGCTCAATAATGTGTCACTGATGAGATACGTGATCAAAAAAAAAGGATGGAGTTCACTCTAGTGAGCTCTACATTTTTTCTCTACAAAATCTATGGTTTTTTTCCACCCCAGCAGTGTGAGATGCTTTGTCAAAGACTTTGCTAAAAGCTAGATAATCTACATCTGTAGCACTCCTCTGATCTACTGTTTTTAGTAACCCAGTACAAAAATGGAAATGAGGTTAGTCTGGCATGAGCTGCTCTTGATGAAGCCCTGCTGGCTCTTTGTAGTCGCTGCTTCCTTTTCTAGGTTTTCGCTAACCATCCCTTTAATGACTTGTTCTCGGATTTGCCCAGGAGTGGAAATCAAGCTCATTGGCCCCTAGTTTGCAGATTCTGTTCTCTTTCCTTGTTATAAAATTGCACTATCTCCCCTTCTCCCATCCTGCTTACTGGTACCTCTCCCATTCTCTGCCATCTTTTAAATGTCACTGATAGTGACTCAGCAGTCACATCTGCCAGCTTTTTCAGTACCCTGGGATATAGGTCATTTGGGCCATCGGCTTGAAGTCATCCTGGGCAGCTACAAGCTCTCTTCCTATCCAGCCCCCATGTTAGCCACCCAATCCAAAGGTCATTCTTCTTGGTAGAGAAAAAAGAAGCAAAATTAAAATGAAGCAGTTCAGTTTCTTCTCTGTTCTTCCCATGATCCCATAAATCCCTCCCTCTTCCATCTTCCTTCTCTTTCTGTCGACTGCCAGTTTCCCCCTTCGTTGGAATTGTTTTCCTTTATGTCTCTAGAATTTCATTCTTGGTGAGTTCCCCAGCCCTTCTAAGCTGACTTCCTGATTAGAATGTTTTAGTCCATGGGATGTTACCTCAGCCTTTGAAAACTGCTTTCTTGAAAAATCAGTTGGAGCTTACAGTCGATGAGCAATAAATAACTCTGATGCCAGGCCGAAGTTGTATACCTTAAGAGAGGGACAGAGAGCTCCATGGCTTGTGACAGGGGAACCGTTGTGTCTGCTTGGAGAGAATCACAGAAGGCTTCGGGAAGAAGGGAGTATTGAGAACAGCCTTGAGAGATGGGTAGGTTTCAACAGGCAGGAATTGAAAGGGGTGGAGGCGGAACAAGAAATTCCAGAAAGAAGAAAGAGTGTGAGCCTTTCAGAGGTGGGGACAGGGTACAGCTAATAGTCTGGTTTGTTGAACATATGGAACATGCAGGAGAACTGTAAGATACAGGTTGGAAAAGCAGAATTGGGCCAGACTTTGAAAGGCCTTGAATGCCATGCTGAATTTTGACTTAGTTCTAAAATAAAAGGCAAAACTGATCCAGTGCTTTCAGATTTGCAGAGAACTTTATGTGCCTTAGCTTATTTAATTGCCTCATCAACCCTGTAAGACAGGTAGTTCAAGCATTGGTAGCCCCATTTTGCAGGTAAGGAAATTGAGACTCTGTGACTCATCCATAGTCACATGGCTAGTACAGCGTTGAACTCTGGCCTTCCTGCTACCAGGGCCAACACTAGCCACTACGCCTCTCTGGAGTAATTGGGATCTACTGAAGGTTTCTGAGCAAGGCAGTAGTGTGCTTGGCACTGAGCTTAAGGGGCCCTACCTTTCCCTCCATACTCCCCTAATTGAGTTAGGATTTTTTTTGCCCAAGTAATTATTCCAAATTGCTCTTGTAGTGAGTGGGGTGGGGGTGGTTAGGGGGCCAGGTGGGGGACGGAAAGGGAAGGCGGGAGGGAGGGAGGGAGGGAGAGGCTGGCTCTAGGCTTCCTGCCAGTGTGGTACAATTCGGGGCCCCCTCAGGCCGCCACTGAGGAGGAGCAGGAAGTACTAGGCTGACTGGCCCCAGCAGCAGGTGATTTCGATGGCCTTTCATGGCCTGTGGTGCGCTAGGAAAAATCAAAGGCCTGGCCTCTCCAACTGCCCATCCCATTAATAACAGCAGACTCGGGCTGGGACCAAAATGCACCGGCCTGCTCTCCAGCTGGAACAAAGCTACATGGTCTCCAAGGTGCCGGCTGTTGCTAGGCAGCCACATGCTAATGCCTGGGCTCATCTTTAACCCCTGCCTCTCCCTTCTCCATCACCTCAGCCAGGAACACATGTGCACATATATACATACTCCTGTGTACTCCATGCTCTCTCTCTCTCTCTCTCTATCTCTCTCTCTCTCTCTCTCTCTCTCTCTCTCTCTCTCACACACACACACACACACACACACACACACACACACTCACTCTCACAGAGACACAACATGGACAAACTCATACACATTCTCTCATACACTCCCACACACACTGTGAAACCCACAGTCACAATATACTGACACACATTATCACATATTCATGCACACGTGTCCTCACAAACATATTTATACATATTTTTATGAAAAATACATAATATAGCCACACATGCTCACATATTCCCACACAGTATAATCACACATACAAGCATGTTCTCATTCACATATATGCTCACACATATACACACTCACATGTGCATGCTCACACACACACACACACTGGCACACATACACCCTTACAATACTCTCAACACACATCCACATGTGCTTGTTCATCTACACACTCACAAGCTCACATGTGCTCACTGACATACACACACACATACATTCACACTCATCCTTACACACATTTATACTGACATGCTCACACACATACACTCTCACATATATATATATACTTAACATCCACTCATATACACATGCACACACTGACCTGCTCACATTCATCCTTACCTATACTGACATGCTCACACACACACACACTCGTACACATGGTGCCACATGTACATGCTCACACACACATATATATATACACATCTCATGCAATACACATCTCTCATGCAGTACATACACATACCCCCACACCCTCAGAGATTATGTTTATACATGCATGTACATGCTTTCACATAATACACATACATATACACATGTTCTCACATTCGGGCTCACATTTACACCTACACATACTTACACACATGTATTCACATAACCCCATATACATATTCTCACACATACACACACTTACATGTTCTAGCACCCTCATGCACCCATTCACATACTTACACACTCTCTCACATGTCTACAACACTCACATTCATCTGCACACACATGCTTACATACATACATACCTTCACACATGTTCTCACAAACATCCCCACATTCTCATATATACATATATGCACTCACACACATATACACTCACAACACACTCACATTCTGACACAGTAGTGTAAACATGATCACACACACTCACATAACACACACTCTCACACCTGATTATATGCATGCTCTCACAGTCACATGCTTATACATACTTGACAAAACACAGACACACACATATGCTCTCACACTCATGGTCCCTCACACGTCTGCAACACTCTGACACACATACATGCTCACACATATACACACCCTGACACAATAGTCTTACATTCTCAACACACATCCCCAGATGCTTACATACACTCTCACAATATACAAGATCACATACACACATTCTTTACCATAATCGTACACACTCATACACATATATACGCTTACACCATCCATACACTCATACAAATACACACTGATATACATACACCCTCTCACATACACACTCAGACACACATACACACACTGACATATGCACACACATACACACATGCTCTCACATATTTACACATACACACTCTCACAGACACACACACTCATATACCCCTCCCTAGCATGTGGACTCTATATCCAGTTCTCTCCCTCAGTTAATTAGGGCTTCCTCAATTTCACCTTGGGAACTCAAAGGAGGAAGCATTTGGAAAAGATGAGCAAGGCATCCAAGGCCTTTCCCACATGCTATTTCCTAAAATATGAAACTTTGAAGTCAGATCACTGGGGATGTTCCGCCACCCACAGCCTGTGGGAGTTATCAAAGTACCGCCCCAGCAGCTGCTCTTTTCAGGGTCCCCGGTGGCAGCTCCCAAGCCAACAGCGGGCATCTCTGACCTGGCCCCAACCCAGCTCCCCAATCTTCTCTATTCCTGGGAGCAGCGGGCCTGTAATGCATACCACCTAAGCTAAGGCAAACCCTTGGCTTGGGGACAGCCCCTGCTTCTCCTGACTCCTTGAAGGGAAATAGGAATGGCAGTATCAAGTAAACCCACCCTCCACCACCACAGCTCAAAGGAGCACAAAGAGTCACAGATTTAAAGCTGAGAGGGATGCATCCTAAAATCATTGAGTACAAACCCAGTCAGGTTAGAAGAGAGGTGGGGAACCTGTGGTCTCGAGGCCACATGTGGCCCTCTAGGTCCTCAAGGGCAGCCCTTTGACTGAATCCCAGTTTCACAGAACAAATCCCCTCTAGGTCCTCAAGTGCAGCCCCTTGATTGAATCTGAACTTCACAGAACAAATCCCCTCCAGGTCCTCAACTTGAACTCAGTCAATGATAGGGGTTAGGATAAAGTTCAAACCCACACCCTCCAAAGCCAAATCCTTCTCCCTTATAGGGGTACTTTGCCTGCTCTTTCCCCTATTCTCAGGTCACAGACACCAGCCCTGAGCCTAACCACTGAGCTGCCTCAGTGGCAGTTATGAAAACCAAAAAGCAATACAAGAAAGAGGAATAATACAGGGAAATGGTTAATGTCATCCCCTGCCTGCCCCACTCTCCCTCTCTGATTAGCCCTTGGTGGTTCAGAGGAGGTGCTCGTTGGAGACGGAAGAGAGATAAATTGGAGTTATCGGGAAGGTGAACTGAGTTTCTCTCCAACTTACCTCCTGGAATAAAGACCTGGGGAAGGGTCTCCAGTTTCGATGACTTGCTCATTCCTTCAGTTGGAAATTTTATCCAGGGGCAATAAAAGATGGCAGTTGCAATGTCTTCTCAGTGGTGACATGTGATAGGAGTGTTCATCAAGCAAAGGAAATGCCAGACATGCCTTCCCCAACAACTTGGTGGGGGGGGGGCGGTAAAGAGGGCACAGCTTTATTGCTTTCATGGTCATAGGATCATAGATTTAGAGCTGGAAGCAACCTTGGAGGCTATCAAGTATAATCCCCTCATTTTACAGGTGAGGAAACTGAGGCACATAGAATTTAAGTAACTTGCCCACGGTTACACAGCCAGTAAAAGTCTTAGGCAGGATTTGAACCTAGGTCTTCCGGACTCCAGGTCCACCACTATGCCTGTTGGACTATCCTGTCATTGATTGCAGAGAGCTCTGGGCCCACACAAACTTAGGTGAGCAGGAAAAAATGGGAATTGTGACTTTTCAATGAACTCTGGAGCCCCTTTGGATATAATTCAGTTCTCTTTGCTGATACACATCCTCTCTATCCCCTCCCCAACATACTAATAGTAGCGTATTAACTATTATCAGTCATACTAAAACAAGTAAGTGTGACCAGGTTTGATGTTTGAATAGGCAGCTGGGTCTTTGAAAACTCCTAATACTCCTCATGGTTTTTTGATAGTAAAGGGAGGTTGCATTTTTCAATTCACTGACTGGTTTAGTTTGATTTTCGTCGGTACACATTTACTCTTTCCTCAAAGTCAGCCTCATCCTGTACCTATTTGTGCCACCACCACCCCCAACCCACCTATACAGGATATGTGCAGGGTTAATGTTTGATGATGATGACGACTACAAATTGTCAACCTTGCCCACCCCCAATTCCCCAACTTTGGTTAATCTCCAGTGTTCTACACTAATACTTAACCATGGTATGGCAGGGACCCTGGGGTCTCAAAGGCATTAACAGAAGAGTACAAGCCTTACCATGCTGAAAAGGCTTCAAGTCTGACCCTGGAACTAGACTAAATCTATTTTCCCAAGGACCAACCTAACTAAGAATTGAAAAGGTCATCACCAGTAGGCTAACCACTTAGTAATGAACTCTTTGGCCATGACGACCCATGAAAGAGAAATATACAAAATGGCCTTTAGTCCTTTGCAGTCTTTTTTCACTTCTGTGGTGACGGAAACAGAGTGCCATCAAAAGGAAGCAGAGGGTGCTAAGACTCACGGTCTTTAGACTGTCTATAAACTTTTAACTTCGTTATTGATAATCTAAATCAAGCAAGCCAGCAGCCTATTTTTGTACAGCCTGAGCTAAGAATGGTTTTGACATTTTTAAATAAAATTATGTTGTGTTTAAAAATGGCAAAAGCCATAATTTAGTTCTCAAGCTCTTAGCTTGAGAACGATAGTTTGCTCTAAATTGTGATACACGCTTTGTCACCAACTAGTATAACCAGTGGACATCCCACTGTGGGAACCAGATTATAGCCATCTTAACCTTCTTGTTATAAATGAGACCAGAAGAAAGAGGGAAGTTGTAGCTAAATGGCACGATGGGTCTGCTCCTTGGAAAGACAAAAAAAAGAAGTTAGCAAAGTCAATTTTATCACATACTCAACAGCAACAAGAAACATCATTTCAGATGACATCATTCTACAGAACTAGCAAAGTCCGACACGAAAAGAATTTCAATTTATGTACAAACATCTTTTGCTGATGATGAAGAGGTAGAGTTCTACAAGGAACTTGATAAGACCCTTAAAATTAAATCAATATACACTTGTATACTCAATGACCTCAGTAGAAATGTGGGAACAAGTGAGGGTATAGAGAAACATGGAGGTTGGACTAAGAAATGAGAGGGTTCATAGACTTTTTTAACTATATAGAAGCTTCATGCCTATATACCATGAATATTTTCTTCAAGAAAGTATCAGAAGACACTGGACATGGCAAGTACCCAGTAGCATCACCAAAAAATGAAAGTGATATTTAACAGATAGGAGATGACTTGTTACTGATGTGGGAGTCATTCCCAAAGCAGCTGTCACTGTACAGTCAGATCACTGGCTTGTCAGATCAAAGACCAATCTTAGTACACAGAGGAAAGGGGTACAAGATACGATATACAGTTAAAACAACTGCAAAACAGACACGACTACATGCAGAAATTTAACCGGTGTTAATCGGTTGCCATAACGAGGAAATCGAAGGAGTCTAAAAATTCCTACAGTATGCAGTAGATGCTCAAGTGACAGACAGAAAGGTATGGCAGCCAATGGCAATACATGATTAAAATATACAGTTATCCCTCCCACATCATGACTTTCCCCATCGTGGTTTCCATATATTGTGGGTTGGCAGAAAGAAATTAAATGGGAATTTGGGGGGAGCTTTGCAGAAGCTGCCGATGGCACACAAAGGCCAGCAGGCGACACAGAGCCTCTGACCAAATACTTAGCCCAAATTTTACAATAGGGTACTGTAAACACCACATAAAAGAAAACTAAAAAAAAAAAAGCAAACTTCTCTGGTACAAAGGGAGGGCCAAAAAATTTTGCTTGGATTTTCCAGATCATGGGGGTGCCCCTAACCCCCACAATGTGGAAAGGATAACTGTAAATTCATTTGGAAACTTGTGTTTCAATTTTTACCAAAAAGGATGCTAGCAGTATGTCCTTCATCAAAGAGAGAGGCAGTGCAGGGTAAAAACCAGTTTAAAGGCAGCTTTGCAAGAGACCCAACCAAGGCCATATAGGGGTGGAAATGGAAGTAAGGCTACAAACTAGAAAATGGAAATGGACTGCAAAGATTTTTTTAATAACAAATTTTTCACCATCAAGGATGATAAAGCTGTCACAGTTGGTCTTCACCTGGCATATAGTAGGAGTTTAATAAATGCTCAATTCCTTGTGAAAATTGGGCTAAGACCAGATCTATGACTTCATTGGCATAAAGGGTGTGGATTGTCACCTTCTCTACAACTTAGGAGTTCTTAGTCTAAAGCAGAGGTGTTAAAGGCATGGGGAACCAGATAAAATTATAATTGGGAAATATTTAACAAAGAAAATGAGAATATTAGTAGAACACAGTGTTAATGTGGTTTTCCAGATCAGTATGTACCAGCAGGAGTTCTTAAGTATGGTTTAGTTTCTACTTGAATTTGACACCAGTGGCACTGAGTAGCTAAGCGACCTGCCCAGGGTTACATAGCCAGTATGTCAAAGGTAAAACTTGAAACCAGTGGCGCAGTGAGTAGAGCACTGGTCCTGGAGTCAGGAGGACCTGAGTTCAAAGACAGCCTCAGACACTTGACACATTTACTAGCTGTGTGACCTTGGGCAACTCACTTAACCCCAATTGCCCTGCCTTCCCCCCTCCAAAAAACAAACAAACCCAAAAAACTTGAACCCCGGTCATCCTAGCTTTTCAGCAGCTCTCTATCCACTATGCCAAGCTGCCTCTGATGGGAAAATGTGAAACTCAAAGATGAACGAGCAGAAATTATTTTGATGCATAATGTACTCTTGAGTACATTAACCCTTTGCTCAGAGAGTAACCAACTCGGCCTTGAACTGACTTCTGTTTTTTCTTCACACAGCATACCAGTGTCTTTCCAGGCTCCAACCCACCAGGACTTTCTGATGAGCCTCAGTCTAATTCACCTTCTCCGAGCTACATGTGGTCCTCCAATGAGCCACCACAGTACTCCCCACCGTATTATTCACCTTTTGAAAAGCCGCCTCCATATAGCCCATGACGAAGAACTCCTGCCCACCACTGAGATCATGGATGTCTGTTACAGTAGCATTGGCTGAGTTTAAGGTGTGATCCTTCCACCGTGTTTGTAGTTTCATGATTTGCCTGCCCAGGCGGGGGAGGGTGATGC
This sequence comes from Trichosurus vulpecula, assembly GCF_011100635.1. NCBI lineage: Eukaryota > Metazoa > Chordata > Mammalia > Diprotodontia > Phalangeridae > Trichosurus > Trichosurus vulpecula. The sequence goes on from NC_050582.1 coordinate 52,210,947, forward strand.
TTATTATTTCTCAGTGCAGAAGAGGGGGTGACCAGGTGAAACCCACTACTTCTCTCCATTTAACTGAGATCCGCTCACCTTCTCTCTGCAAAGCATGCTGGGGATCCCGCATAGCAAGGACTTAGCATACTGCATCCTACACCTTCCCACTCCATCTGCATTCAGCAGCAGCCAAACTGCCATTTTTCATTTTATGTGAGTTGGCCATAGTCCTCAGCCACCTGGCCCCTCAGTTGAAACACCCCTACCTTCAACTAGTCAAGCCCCAAGAAGTCCCCAGCTGATGGGGCCCCACCAGAGTAATTTCACTCTCCTTAGTGATATAAAAATTCAGCTCAGATCTCATTGGTACCTCTCAAAGGGAAAAGTGCAATAGCTCCTCCCCTTCCTTTAGTGGGGAAATCAGGATTTGTTCACATTTGTTCACATCCAAACATACAAGTGAGGTTTTTCAAAAGTGGTTCCTAAAAGGTAGACCCAGGAACCTATGGATGTTACATATTTTGCTTCAATGAAAAATACACTTGCTGGAAGTACACATCTTACTTGGATACAATTCTGTGTGTTCTTGTTAGTGCTAGATTGTCTTGGATTGTCAGTGATTTATTGTGATCTCTGTGGCTATTTAATCTTCTCAAACCGGGCTGGTTGAGCATTCTAACAAACTTCACACATTCTGCAAAACAGCAACAAAGTCATTCCACCATGTCAGGCTCCTGCCCGACTTATGTAAAAACTGCGACATCATCATCTCACTCAATTTCTAAGTATTATAGTAGATTTAAAGCATCTGAGCAGCTTTGAAAAAGTATTCCAAGCTTTAAACCATACTAGTGAAGTTCAAATAATAGATATGTATATGGTGCTTACAGCTTTACATACATTATTGTGTTTGATCCTCATAACACCCAGGGTGAGGCTGACTCCCACTACAAAATTTAACACCTGGTCCTCCACCAAATGCAGACTTTCAGTGCAATTAAACTACTGCAAAAAAAAAACCTGTTCCTGCCTTCAAGGAGCTTTTATTCTAATTGGGGGACTCAGCCTATGAAGAGATAAGTAAATAAAAAAAGTGCTAAAGGAACAATTTGATAATCCTATATTTGGGTATTTATTATAAAAGAGGGGCCAAAGAAAAATTGGATCCTTTGGCAAACAGGTTACTTTTTCCCCAATTTGACAAATGATCAATATTAATACAGCAGGCTAGGGTCTAGAGGTAGTAGACAGGTGCTGGTTATCCAAACAAACAGATATTTGTAGACACCTAGCTGCAGGATTCCTTAATGCCTTTAAAATGCACTCAATTTGCTCAGTGCATCTCTTTGAAAAACAATATTAGCATCATGAGTTTTGTCATCCAGATTTAGGGTCTGAAAAAACCAGTAATTCTTAACAAAATTGCTATTTATTTTTCTGCAAATCTAAGCATGAGAGGGGGAAAAGGGGATTCCATTGAATTCTACATAAAGAATATCATGATTTGTCTTGCTATGATATTAACTTGTTACATATTATCATTGGCACTTTCTGTTTATACTTTAGCTTTAGTGAATAAGTATAAGCATTTCATTTTGAAAAAATACAAAATTACTCTGTACCATCACATTTCCGCACACCAACATATTAAGATTATAAGGATCTCATTTCTATGTATCTTTCTTACTTTCCAAAATAACTGGAAAATAATGCATTATGGATTTTGTAAGACTAAATTAATTTGAGCAGCTTTGTCAGTATTTATATTACACTGAACTACATATATATATATATATAAAGTACATGTTATCATAAGAAATATTAATATTATCATAATTTAGCAAAATGTTTGCAGTAATGAAGGAATGTTTCCAAAATATGTATTTTGATTGCATTTTGTAATATTTAATGCCTTATTCCTAATTATATATTAAAGTGCTAAACAAGGCATGAAAATCTAAACTATTAATCCACAATCTATATATAAATAGAGTGTTGCTTAAAACCTGTATCACTGCCATGTTTGAAATTGATTGCTTTTGTGATGTTTCTGATTAATTCAATTATCCTCTCACCCCTAAAAGAAATTAAAAGTATGAACATTCACTTTGTCTTTCTCATGTTTTTAACTTAAATGTAATTTGTCTAAAATCGTAGAGTTTCACTTTTCTATAGGAGCTAGAGAAGGCATGTAAGATGGGATCAACCAATCCAACAGGAAAAACAAACCAACTCCATCACAAGTTTTGCCAAGGCATCAATAGAAGTGCCTATCTGATCCCCAGACAGGCTTCAAACCTGCAGCTATCTAGAGACAGTGGCTCATTTCCACCCTTACATTGCTGCTTATGAATTTTTAAGAGTTGTCCTTTGCAGTGGTGTAAGGTCAGTGGGGAATAAGATCTTCCCTGCCCATCAGTAGGCCTCATGTGGAGCCCATTAAGGGAAGCTTGCTTGCTTGTAGGAAGGCTTACACACCTTTTGTTAATTTCTAATTAGGCACTGAGCCTAAAGAGTATATACTGTGAGGGTGAGCTTTTGCTTTGGGGGCTTCACTTATGAGAAAGATGTTGTGATTCCCTGGTCGAGACTCTGAGTGGCCAGCCATATGTTCAGAGCTCCCTGACTCCTCAGAGGTAAAGCCTCTCTCAGTTCAACGGAGGATGTAAAGCTTTGATACAAGCAGTAGAGAGCCCTGTCTGTTGGTCTTTATTTCTCTTCTCTGTATTTCCTGTGTTTGTATTTTATGTGATTAAAAAAGGATTGTTAACCCCTGAAACAACTATCTTTCCTCAGTAAAGCAGATAAAAGAACCTGCGCTAGCAGCCATCCTGGATATGCTAGTATGGTTGCCATTACAAGTGGATAGCAAAAGTACCAAATTTTGTCTAGCTGTGTGATCAGTGCCTAAGGAACCTCTAAGACCAAGCTGCAGATTGGAAAAAGGAATTGACTTACTGGGAGTTCCCTATGTTAATGGAATCATAAGTCTGGTCCAAAGTTTAAAAAAGGGGGGGGGGCAACAGAAATCTAGCTGGCAACCAGCTGCCAAAACTGAAAAGTAATATAAATGTGGAAGAAATTTTCATTTTATATTTTTTTACTGTTTGGTCAAGTCAAGGAAAACAAACATACCTGTCCCTGAATGTGTTCTCTAAAAGACATCACTCTACTTTTTGAATCTGGTTTGGCGACTTTTTTTTGAAATCCACCTGTGTGTGGTATGTGTGCCCAGGGAGAGGGCCTCCCCACCACACCCAAAATATCTATGACTACATATGTGTTCCCCTAAGGAAGAGATTTTTAGGTGACAAATGAATCGTAATTCTATAAGATGATCTTTTTAAAATAAAGACAGTTGACAGTTGGAATTAAAACTTTTTATTTTTGCCATAGAAAGCTACTAAGAACTAACAGCAAGAATTACTGGTTAAGGTTTAAAGCACAACTTTTAAAAGTTAAGCAAAAGACTGTACAGGTGTATATATACACATTACAGTGTTGGTAAAAATAAACAGCAGGCAGTTTTGATTCTGAGCTACGGAAGTCAAAGCTCTTAAGACAACGTACAGTTTATCGGCTCTTGGATCTTGATAATAGTCATGCCTTAACAACAGCAGAAAATAAATATGCAGCCTCTAAAAATGATTAGCTCAAATGTGTTATGTTGCTCTTTGCTATACTGGAAAGATGTAGCATAAGTTTCCCTTAGTGACAGGGTGGAGGGTATTCACTACTAAAATCATTATGAACATTGAAAGTATTTTAAAATGGTTCTTGCAAGTTTGCTATGGCATTTTTTTCTGATTTTGCTAAGACTTTAAGCGGTGTCAAATTGTGTGACTGTTTTGAATGCGAGTACTGTTTCAAAGCGTTAACATCTGCTAATATTTACAGGAAATTTAGCATTAAGACCAAAAGGAAAAAGCTAGCTTAACAACCAAAAAAATAGTAAGTGCAACAGGCTGAGATCTAAAGGCCAAAAGGCCCCATAAAAAGAATAAATGGGGGCCTCGACACATTTTCAACCCAATAAATACTAGAAGTGAAGGGTTTTATTCCCCCAAAAAGTTTTTCATATGCGCTCTGGACTTTGGATATTGAAATTACTCCTAGGAAAACTGAAGACCCTGAGACACATGCAAGTAAGAGTCTTCTGGCAGAAATACGATTTAATGTTAATTTTTCCAGTTTTCCTCCAAACCCCTGCTCCCCTCTAGCCCTCAGAAAGTTATCTTTAATAGGCAGAGAGCTTAAATTTGAGAATCAGGACTTCAACAGGGCAAATTCAGCAGCAAATAATTATATCCACTTCATTCTGAATAAAGAATTGGAGTGGTAGAAGGAATTCCCCATTTGTCACAACAGATTCATAAAACTTACCAAGCCTTAGCATGACAAAATGTGTCTATGTGTTTAACTGCACATGGGCCATTAAGTCTGAAAGGTCTGAAAGCTATGCTGGTATAGGTATTGTTCACACTCGTAATAATCGCATCTAACTGATGAAGTATATTAATGGAACGAATAAAATTCAACCAAGAACATTTTTCAAAGCAAGAAACACTCTCATAACCAAAGAATAACATCATTAATATCTATACACAAACTCTACTACTGTGGTTTCTGGTAGCAGAGTCTTAAATTAAAAACTATTTCCTAATTTTTAAAAAAGGTTAATTTACACAATGATAATGATTTGAAAAACCTATTCACACACAGGACAGAAAACATATGCACAGCATACACCTGGGTAGGCAAAGAATGACTTATGTTTTGTTCTCCTTTTATTAAAAATACTGATTTCTGGTACCTTTGTAGCTTTAGAAGCTTTAAAATTATTATCTTCAAACCTAACTTATCTTGGCAACAATGACGTATGCATGAAAACATAATTAAAGCTTTAAGCTTAAAAAAGTTATTTCTTATAATACATAAAAAGAAAAATTCTTTTAAACTGTCAGATAAGAAATATTTACTGAAAGGTTACAAATAACTATTACTATGCACAACCTTTTCATATCTATTAATTTTTTTGTATTTTTTACATTTTTTTCTTTTTGCAAATCATTTACAGAAATTCAACAGGTTGACTTAGGAAATACTAAGTGAAGTATTTGTGCTTGCTCACTTTACTGGCTTTTCCAATGAAAGTTTCCTATTGGTGCACCACTTTGAAGGTGACACAGAGGCCAGTAGGCCGACATGATTCCATACAGAGTTCCTGAATGCTGTAGCATCACGGTGATTTGCAGGTAGAATGGAGCAAAGCATACCTTAGAATACATAAAAAGCTACGGTTTTTCTTTGAGAGAAAAAAAACACATCAATTGTTTCAAACGAAAACTTCCTACTAGAAGATTCTACATTTAAGAATTTACACTGAAGGACTCCTCCCCCAAAACCATGGAGTTTAGATATTTTTGTAGTTTTATGCATATTTGCAAGCCCACGATGCAGCCTTCAGATTAAAAAGTAAAAGTAATATCATGTAAATCTGGGCATGTTAGTCACGAGCAAATCAACAACTGCTTCCTAACTTGATTCTGTGTCTGAAGCTGAGCGCTCTTGACAATTTCCTAACAAAATAATCGACAATTTCCTAACAAAATAATTGACAATCTCCTAACAAAATAATCGCTGCAGGACTTGTCCTTTTTCTCCATCCCATACCACTCAGATCTTAGTCCGTCAAGATTCCCTCTGCATATTCCATGTGGCAAAGGGATAAAGTGGACCAGCCATTGGTCTCTTTCGGTACATGGCCATATATAAGTCAAGCTTGTGCTGATGAGCCCAATTCTACCATTGTTCCAGGTGACAAGCTTATGAGAAAGGGCAGGTTTAACTATCCAGATGGAAGTTTAACAATCCATTTGGACTAGAGCAATACGGCACTGCTGGACCCGAAGTATGCCATCCAAGTGGGCAGGACAGTTATTTTGAACCTTTTCAAAATGATTTTCAAAGCTGCTGGATATTTTTATGTCATACACATTAGACAACACAAAAACTGAAGACTTATTGTTCAAATGTTTTTTTGCAGAAATCAGCAGTAAAGTGCTATACATAAGAGAAAATTCATAAAATAGGTTCAATTTTTCAGGTATACCAATAATACCTGTTAGAGAGGAGTGACTGCTTCAAATTCTTTTCAGAAAACTACCTTTTTATACCATTTTTCTTAAAAAACCAACAAACAAACAAAAACCCCAAAAATAAACTAATGAACAGCTCACGCTGGAGATAACTCCTCAATTAATATTCAAGTAAACTTTCAGAAAAATTTGCTCCTAGCAATTTCCTGTAACTAAAAATAATGCAAATAAAAAACTACTTTCGGATGACTTTGAAGGACTAATTAACTTGCTTTCACCCCAATTTATTTTATAAGTGTTTACTGGTCTTTTGAAACCATTGCCCCCGACACAATCTCAGGTTTTTTTTTTTCCAAAGCAATTCAGTAAGATTCTGGTATTATAAATTCAAACTCTGTGCTGCCATCTGTTACATTTTGTTTAAACATGGAATCATTTCCCTGTTGAATAAAGATATCATCCCAAGTCATTGGCTTGCTTTGGGGAGTAGATGTGGCAGTCCCTTCTGAAGGTTCTTTCCCACCATCAACCTTATACACAATTCCATCTTCCTTTATTACAGGTATACTCCTAGGCCGATCGGTTAGGTAAGCATATTGCCTGATCTGCAGAGACCTGCACGGATGTAGGCGATATAGCTTGGTGTCACCAGAAGGGTCCTGACTATGAACTGACTTTATATGTGAAGACATAAACTGGTAGTTGATAAAAGATTTGCCACAGGCCAAACACTGATACCGCCGCTCTCCAGTATGATGAATCTCGTGTTTGGTGCGGTATTCTGCAAGGGGAAACACCTTCTCACAATAACGGCACGGATACTTCTTCTCCCAAGAATGAATGTTAAAATGTCTCCGCAAACTTGTCAGACAGACATAAGATCTTTTGCACACGATACAAATATAATACACCCTCCCATCTACAATTAATTCATAGTGATCATCATGTTTGACTTTCACACGCTTATTGGAAGGCTCATCACCAGATGTTTTGGGGACCTGACTATCACGCTTGGCCTCTTTCTCGTCAGGGTCATCTTTGACAGGAATCACAATGTCATATGTGTCCTCCCCAATATTTGCATAAACTTTACAACCAGTAGATAAGCCTTCAATTTCAGTAGCTGTATCTAGAGTAATGATCTTCTGACCCTCCATCACATGTTTTGCACCTCCACCTGAATCCTTACTGCTTTCAGTAATGACGTTTGAAATTTTTAAAGAGTTAGAGAGTGGTTCTTGATGAAAAAGAGAGACCTGCTTTGACTGGACTGCAGAGCCATTAAAAGAAGCATCGGGGTGGGGGAGCAAAGAGGGATTACTGACTGCCGAGTCTGAACTAGAAGTAATAGTGTCATCATCATCATCTATAATCTCTGCTTCCACTTCTACATTAGCCCTACGTTTAGGTAAAGCCATGGTATTATTTGGTGTCTGCTGATGATTCTGTACAAGTAAATTAACTGAAGGAGACACCTGACTAGGATGTGAAGAACTTGGTAGGGAGTTAAGAGATGGCTGATTTAACAAAATGATGTTGGGAGTCAGATGCTTTGGAGCTGAAGACTTAAGTGTTTCTTCACTATTTCGGGTTTGGCTTGGGCCCATCTGGTTCACAGAAGTAGCAAGTGTCTGCAGTGGTTTATTTGTTAGAGGGGGCGAGCTACTGGTACCACAAGCCTTATCCGCATAGGCAACAGGCCCTGGGTCTGGCTGGACTTGTGCCGCTGCATTACCACCTGGCAAAGCCTCTTTGGGAGGTAAAACTTCAGAGCAGAAAATTACATCATCGTCTTCATCAGAATCAGTACCGATTTTTTTTGTCTCATAATCTTCAGCACATAAAGAAAAAGTCTCCGTGATAACAGGCATCATAGTCACCCCAGCATCGGAGCCTTCATTTTCTGCCTTCTGCACTTGAAGATCCTTTTCGTCTGTGCCAGGAGGTAAGGTATCACTATCCTGCTTTATTGCACCTGAGATACTTTTAACCTGCGACAAAGGTACACCGAGTTCTGCTATAAACTTAACTCCTAACAACTGCCCTGACTTAATTAATTCATCAAGTAGATCTGATCTAATACGCATAAGTTTAGAACTATAAATATAGTTGAGAATTTCTGCAAAAATCTCTGCCCTTATAAAGTTTAGTTCAACTACTTGCCCAGCAACTGCAAAAAGTTGGTGGAAGTAAGTACTTGATGCAGACAGAACATTCCGGTGGGCCCGGAATTTTCGATCTTCCACGATCACAGTGACATCGCAGAACAGGCCATGGTCTCGTTGCTCATTCAAGGAGTTCAGTAGATTACCAGAGTACTGAGTGTCAGTGGCAGAAATAAGCTTTCTGTTCTCCATGCCTAAAGGAAGAAAAAAGGAAAAAGCAGGGAAAGAAGGAGGGGAGGGAAGAAAACAAAAGCATTTTACTATTTAAACATTTTTAACATGTAATTTCAGTACCTGTATGTAGCTCCTTCTAGTTTCAACCCATGGAGATTGCACTGTACGATCATAAGAATAGTGGACTTGGAGGCAGAGGCCCTGGATTAGAATCCAGGTGCTGCCAATGACTGACTCTGTGACCTTCGGCAAGGCCCTTCCCCTCCCTGGGCCTCAGTTTCCTCCTCTGTAAAATGAAAGCGTATTAGATGAGATCCTGAGGAACAAGAGCTCTAATCCCATGGTCTTATCTAATCTTTCTTACTTTTATATAAATTGTTCATATGCTCAATTTTATGTCTTTTCTCTGAGGACTAAACAGAACTTTCTTGGCTGGTGGGTACTAGTCAGTCCCTCCACCACCACCACCACCCTCTAATACCTAAACCCAGTGTGGAGATAAACCTGGATTGCTAACGGGCATGCAACAGAGCAAGAGCTCTGGATGGTGCTGCTGAGCTTGGTACAAGCAATGGACCAGACAGCTGATGTCTTAAAGACCAACCCAGCTAAGTCTGGAGTGGTTTGTCCATAGAAGACTGACCACTGGGGGATGAATCTTTTCAACCACAGCAATGTACCGATTTGATACAACCCTTGACCAAGGTACATATGACCTTTCAGGGTTATTGTGAGGATCAAATGAGATTACTATCTCATGTAAGTGGTTTGAAAAATCATCTTGTGTACCTTAAAAGGCTATGTAAACAAACGTTCACTAGTATTATCTGCTATACATTTGACTACTACTAATTGCTCTCATTTAATTAGCTTGTCAGGGAGCTCTGACTGAATATGAATAGGTTTCAAACTATAAACAGACTTGTATTTATTTGGTATAGACTTACATATGTACCTGTTGTCTCCCCCAAGAGAATACAAGCAATTTGAAGACAAGGACTATTTCATTTTGGTCTCTGTATCCCCTCTAACACAGTGCCTGCACACAGAAGGTGCTTGATAAATGCTCAGAAGCCACCCAAACAAATGATCCACTCCTGCCCAATTTTCTCTAAAGCTTCATATCGACCAGTACACTATATATTCCTAGGAAGGAAGAATATAAGGGTTATCACCCTCTTTCTATTGACTTTTTACAAAATGTTGTCTCCCCCTCCCACCAATTGTCTCCAGCTGTCGCTCTGTGCCATAAATTTGAGGCTTAGTTCAGTTCTGACACTTACCCATCACTGTTAACCACTAAACAATATTTTTTCTCATCTTCCTCAGCCCATAAGTTAATTTAAAACCAGCATTTAAAAGAAAAATTCCTGATGATATCTAGCTTTCATTCAAGTACTGGAAACATCTTTTTAGGGGAAAAAACACTGGGAGAAATCACTCAAGTCCTTTTATCTGTGACTGGACTGCTCTTTCTACTCTCAGCAGTCACTGTCCACTCTAGTTCAAACACAACTGCCCCCACCCAAGCTAGTTATGAACAAGAATAACTTTCTTCTCCCTCACAGTCAAGGGCAAAGAGGTTTAGTTAACTTCCTTAAAAGAATGTTAGATTTGTTGAGGCAGCATCATGGTAGTGGTCAGAGAACTAATTATGATCAAAATCAGACAACATAGGTTTAATAATAGTAATAACAGCTGTCATGTATATAGTACCTACTATGTGCCAGGCACTGTGCTAAACACTTTGCAAATATTATCTCATTTTATCCTCACGACAACCTCGGAGGTAGGTGCTATTATTATCCTTATTTTATAGTTGAGGAAACTGAGAAAGACAGACTTGCCCATGGTCACACAACTAGGAAGTGTCTAAGGCCACACTCAAGTCTTCTTGACCAGGACCAGCACCCTAACCACTGAACCACCTAGGTGCCTCAGTTTGAACCTTAACCCCAATACTGGTTGCCTGTATGACCTTGGGCAAGTTTTTGCCTATACTGGGCCTCAGTTTTTTTATCTGTAAAATGAGAAGTTAGGGCTAAATTACCTGTAAAATCCTTTCCAATTCCAAACCCTACCATCTGGGTTTGTATCCTAGCTCTACTCAATGCCTCATCTTCCTCCTCTGTAAAATGAGGGGGTTGGATTCATATGTTCCCTGGGGGGCACTGGAACAATCCAGAGGAGTGGTGGTAGCCTCAGGTGCAGCTGGTGCAAACTGAATAAAAATAAGGGGGTGGTTGAAGCATAAGGAAATAAGATAAGAAAATGTTGAAAACCATTCGTACATGTTTCATCTGTTGTGTAACAGAGTTAAGGTCATAGTGATTATATTATTTTCCAAATAAACACACAAAATGCAAGTTATAACCCATCAGTGGTCAAGTCTGCCCACAGGTCTTAACAAGCAAGTGTTGGCAGATGAGCATGTGGCATTGTCAGGAAGTCCAGCATGCATGGGCAGGAATTCGTACATGTAAAGACTTGTTTACAATACAATACTATACGGTTACATGATGCAATATTGCATCACCAAAATTTCAATGCAGTAAAAACCCCACAAATTTACAACAAATTATTAAATTTAAGACACATCATTTTTTTAAAAAGTTTTATATTTTTTTTGAAATTATGCAAATTTCAAAAAAAAACTGTTAAAGGGTTAAAGAAAGATTTCCAGGAGGCACTGAGTAATTTTTTTAAAGGGGGAGGTAGGTCAGCTAAGTTTGGGAACCTCTGGACAAGATGGTCAATAAATTCTACAATCCTAAGAAAATAATATAACAAACACACCACGCAAGCATGGAGTGACGTTCTCTACCACTATATCAAAGTTGTAGTTTTTGAATGCGGAAATGACAAAGGTAATTTAGAAAATCTCCCAGAAACAGGGAGTAAAGTCTGGCCAAAGATAATACTGAAGTCTTGATCAGTACTTGACATATCTACTGAGCAAGGATATTTTGAAAACTTGAAAAAGATGTTTATAATAATAATTAATATACTAAGATCAGGGTAAACATCGTCAATAAAATCACACTGGTTTGTGAGAAAAAAATGTTAGTATCATGAATATTCTTTCCCTTCAGAGTTCTAAAGCAACACTCGTTGCATGACTAAAATAGCACAGATGTCACTTTGTAGAGTATTTCTTGTCAATTCAACATCTAACAGTTTCAGCGTAACATAAAGGCATCCATCAGATGAAAAAGAGTGACTTCTGGGCTTTATGCCAACAATCTCAGATTCCTAAATGTGGGAATTTCAGCACAGTAGTCAGTTTTTTAGTAGGCAGGATTTCCGAAAAAGGCCCTTCGACTTCCTGTGGTTCACAAAGGGGTCCTACTAAACTGGAAGCAAGGAAAATTGACATTTACAGGAAACCGTGCAAGTTGGTGGAGTTCCATTTGTTTGTTTGTTTTTCTTGGGTTGAGAAATTGAGGATCTACAACCAGACTTTGTGGAAAATCCCTGCCGCACAACCATTTTGTGACCAACCTTTTCACTGTGGGGGGGAGGAGGGGGTTGGCAGAGGTGATGGAGGAGGGGGTGTACAGAGGAAATAACACAGGATCAGATATGGGGAATCAAACATAGGAGATCACTGCAGCAGCTGAAACCTGTCTCCCTTCCTCCACCTGCTTCTCTCCCCCCCCCACCATCTCCTACCCTTTGAGGCCAGTAGGTTGAAAGCAAGGTTTGCAACCTGCGTTTTCCTTAAGGAGGAAGAGTCTCGCTACCGGTGCAAGGTGGGGGGTGGGGGAGGGAGGGAGGGATCCAAGAAGAACAGGCACATATAGGGGAAAGTACAAGCTAGTAAATAGAGTGAAAAGAGTGGGGGGATGTCGAGGGGGAGCAGATTGCTGGTGATTGAGAGAGGGAGGGAGGGAGACAGGCAAGCAGGCGGCATTGTTATGGCCCGGGAAATGGCCCGAAGGGGCGAGTAGGGGAGGAGAAAGGGGGGAGAAGCGCGGATTAGGCCAGGGTCAAGTGGGAGAAAAGGGCCCCAGAGGGAAGGGCACTGGCAATAGGAAAAGGCTCCTTCTCGTCTGGTCGGGGCCTAGGCATAGAGAAACCTGTCCATCCAGCAGCCGAGTCCTGCACTCAGCACCCCCCCCCCACAGCGCCCCCTCTCCAGGCCGGAGGAGCACCCCCCCTCCCCGCACAAAGGAAAATCCCGAGGCGCAGAGCTGTCGCTTCCTGGTTTGTGTGAGGGGGCACCGGCCCAGCCCAGGCGAGCCCCTCTCAGCTCAGCCCTTCCTCACCTGGTCCCCAGGGGCCGCGAGCACCGCGTCCGCTCCTGCTCCTCCTGCTCGGCTCCAGCTCCGGCTCCTCCTCCTCTCGTGCTACGGGAAGCCCGAAGCCCCGCTGCCAGCCCTCTGCCTCCTGCTGCCGCTGCCGCCGCCGCCGCCGCCGCCGCCGCTGCTGCTGCTGCCGCTGCCGCTGGAGCCAGCCTCTCCTCTGCTGCGGCCGCTCGAAGAGCCAGCAGGGGGCGTTGTGCGGGGGGCGCCGGGGGCCCAGCGCCTCCTCACGCGGCTGCGGCCCCAGGAGCCAATCGCTGCCTCCTTCCGCGGGATCTCGGTTGCGGCAGGCTCCCCTTCCGGAAGCGCTTCCCGCTGGGCCGGCCTTCTCCCCCGACTTGGGGTGCTCGCCGCCCGGTGCTCCTTGGGTGAGGGAGGCGCTGCGGGGGGGCCGGGGGCGGCTTCGGCAAGGAGGGCGCCAGGCTCTTAGGGGCTCCTTCCGGGGCGGAGTGAGGCGGGGGGGGGGCTCCCGGCGGCCCCTTCCGGGACAGAGTCTGGGCGCTCGGCTCCCTTCGGCTACTCTCGGAAAGGGAGGGGGAGCCGTGGAGACGGGAGGGCTCAGCCCCCGTCCAACTGGAGGGAACCATTCCCTCTTTCCTAGGACTGGGCGGGGCGACGGCCGCGGAGCCATCCGCTCCTTTTCCCTCCTTCCGAAAGGGAGGGAAATGTTCGCTCCCCCTTTCCCCGCTTTCCGAAAGGGCGGGGCCGCTCAGTTGTTTAGCTGGAAGGGGGGAGCGCGCCTTCTGCTACTTTCGGCTCCTTCCCACCGGGCGGGAAGCGCTCGCTGGAAAGCAACGGGGTCTCCCTAGAGCTGACCGACAGTTAGGGGTGCAGCGGTCGCAGACGAGTTAAACTTTTTGAATGGTGCTGTGCTGTCATTTAAAAAAAGTTAGGCATGCATTCCCAGACTATATTATTTTTGCCTTTTAAAAAGTTACTGTTACTTTATTTTTCAAATAAGAAGTATTTTATTTGTATTTTTAGAAATAAATGTATGCATCATAAAACATACGAAACAGAAAGGACGCGATAAGGTACATTTTAAATATTTTCATGAACACCATAAATAAATGGTAGAAAAAAACCTCTTGGCCCTCCCTAAAACATTTCTTATTATTGTTAAATGTCATAATGATCGGTGATGATTTTACTGACAGCGACATGATTGCTTTATTATTTCTAAAAATCTTAGTTCCGTACTTTGTGATAACAGCGATTTGAAGGTCTGCTTCTAAATTCAGTTTACATGATTTGAAATGGGTGTCATCTCCATTAGACCGTGAGCTCCTTGAGAGCAAGGACTGTCTTTTGTCTTTGTAGCTAGCCTCAGTTCTTGGCACAATGCCAAGGATTAAGCACTATTGTTTTAGTTCAGTCCTTTTCAGTCATGAACGACTCTTCAGTGACCCTATTTGGAGTTTTCTTGGCAAAGATATTGAAGTGGTTTGTCATTTCCTTCTCCAGCTCGTTTTACAGATGAGGAAACTGAGGCAAACAGGGTGATGTGACTTGCCCAGGGTCACACAGCCAGGAAGTGTCTGAGGCCAGATTTGAACTCGGGAAGAGTTTTCCTGACTCCAGGCCTGGCACTCTATTCACTGCAGCGCCACCTAACATGCAGTTTAAGCACCATAATGAGTACTTAATAGTTGCTTGTTGATTAGCTGAAAAAGACAATTCCTAAAAATACGTAGTTTAAACTAGAAGACATGCAACAAGGGCTGTGTTTACTAAATCATGATACTTATTTTCAATCCTACCCAACAATTTTGCAACAGTTTTTGTTGAAGTTCGACTAGTAAAGGTCCATTTCCCCTCATATCGGTGTACTTGGAAATTAAAGGGAAGATACTGCATTTTTAGGTTTTTAACAATGGGTAGCAATGTGGCACTGATTAGAGAAGTCTATCTGGCATACAGCATACAAAAGCAAAGGGGCATTGTGGCTAATAAACCCAAATAAACTTCTGAGGCAAGGGCTTGATATTTGACAAAAACTGCTAGAAAAACTGGAAATCAGGTAGAAATTGATCATTATCCTTCATCCTCCAAGAGGACCAAAACACTATGTTGAGGTCAAGGTACAGGGTGTCCAACTGTGGCTGGTCAGACCAATACGAGCTCAGAAGGCTCTGCCACAGCTGAGGCACAAATGGTCCATATGAACATCTGGAGTGGACATGGCTCTAAATTTGCACATCTCACTGCAAATCTGCTTCACTCATAGAGCATAGCACCTTCTTTGATATGGGCACACCATGCTGTGCAGTCCTGTGCCAATGTGTCCCATGTCTCCAAGAATTCCAAAGTTCTTCAGAGAGACTTTGAGATTCTTCTTACATTGCTTCTTCTGACTACCACTTGAGCGCTTGGCTTGCCTTGTGTGAGTTCTCTGTAAAATAGTCTTTTAGGCAAACCCATCTTTGGCACTCAATGTGGTCAGCCCGTCAGAGTTAGAGTTGTGTTCTCTGCAGTGGAGTTTGAATGCTTGGCAGTTCAGCTGGAGAAAGGACTCTCCCCTGTGTAGCAGAAATTAGATTTAGATTTAGGTTAAAAGATCACACCAGATAGCAAGTTCAATTTCAAATTGATCGATGACTTAGATATAAAAGATAACATTACAAACAAATTCCATGTATAAAGGGGAAGAGTTCATGACCAAAAAAAAGGAATTAGGATCAGAAAATAAAATGGGCAATTCTGATTACATAAAATTAAAACAGTGCAGTTAAAAATAGAAGGGAAACAGCTGGGGGTGGGAAGGATTATCTTTGCAACAGTTTCTCTGATAAAAGTCCAATTTCCAAAAGATATAAGGAACTGATTCAAATTTGTAAGAATAGGAGTCCCTCCCCAATAGCTAGGAACGGTTTTCTTTTTAATCAGTTTCTTTGTCAATTAATATTTTCAATATTTTTTCTTCCTCCTCCCCCCACCTTGGAGGAAAAAAGGAACACAGAAAAAAAACCTCTTTTAACAAATACAAATAGTCAAGCAAAGCAAATTCCCACATTGGCCATATTCGAAAAATGTCTCATTCTGCGCTCCCGAGTCCATCAGCTCTCTGGCAGGAGGCCTTTAATGTGCTTCAGCATCAGTCCTCTGGAATACATCTGATCATTTCATTCAGAGTTCTTAAGTCTTTCAAAGTTGTTCATTTACACGTTGTTGTTCTCACAGTATAAATTCTTTGGGTTTTGCTTACTTTATTCTGCGTCAATTTACACAAATCTTCCCAGTGTAAAATTGAAAACTTATTTTAATTCTATTTTGCCAAGAGTTTATCAAGCTAGATTTAATATTCCCTTTTGAGATTCTTTCCCCTTGTAAACTTCCTCTACCAACCACATCCCAGAGAAGCTTCCCTAAAGGTCAGGCTTTTATCTTTGTAACCCTACCCAGCACCCACTTTCCAGAGAAACTTGATTAATCTAAATGGTCAAATATCAGATATTTAAACTATCATAGCAACTTCCATCAGCCTGAAGACTACTCTCAAAAAGAACCTTTGTCTTCTATCACATATCTTGGCTGTGGTTGAGGAGGTTTCAGAAGGGGAGGTTCAGATGATGTAATCTCAATTCTGACTGTGTCATCAATAGCCAATCAGAAGAAGACACATGTCTATGTTGCTTGAGATTTTTGCACTTTCATTTTGCCCTCACTCAACATTTTTGATTATAGAGAGGGGCCATTGACCCAGTTTATTGGTTGCTGCTAGCCTAACTAATGGACAGTTAGGTGGCATAGTGGATAGAGTACCTGGCCTATAATCAGGAAGACTCATCTTCTTGAGTTCAAATCTTGTTTCAAACCCTTCCTAGATGTGTGCCCTGGGCAATTCACTTCACCCTGCTTGCCTTAGTTCCTTATCTGTCAAATGAGCTGAAGAAAGAAATGACAAACCACTCCAGACCCCAAATGGGGTCACGGAGAATTGAACACGCTTGAAAACAACTGACCAACAACAGAAAAAAACCCTAACTAATAAATTAATCATGCTCAGAACTTTGTCTCTCAGTTTACCTTAATTTCTAGCTTGATGGCCGTGAAAGGATTGGAGGTGGGGGGCTGGTCCCTAGAGGAATCTCTTAGGGAGGGTCCCCCAGAGGGCTCAGTTGACATTTTCACTAAGGGGATTTCTCCAGAGACCTGACACCTCCTGCCCAGTCCCAACCTTTCCAAACCAAGGTAAGCCCCACACTGTTGGGGAAGCTGCAGCTGTGTTTGTTTGTCTCTTGTCTGTGTTGTAGTGTGACTGATTGGCAATACTTGGCAATATAAAGCCTAGGAAATTCCCCTAAGGAGTTTAAACCCTTGAGAAATGTTTTTCCATCTTCAAAGGGGGCTCTCAGCTTATGATAAGAAGAATCAATAACCTTTTGGGAAGTTTTAAACCTTAGAAAATTTATTTTCTCTAAGGGGGAACCTTGGCTCAGGCGGAGGCAGGATGGGGGGAAGTTCTTAAACTTTGAAGAATTCTTCTTTCTTCATGGGGGATCTCGGCTTTAAAGCTGGGAGGGATACATACTTCACATTTAAGAAAGGGAGGAGAAAGAGATTACCAAAGTATATAGTGCAAAATCGGCCTAAGACATACGTCCCAAAACTGGCCTGATAAGGGGTGTGTATGCATATACCCACTAATTTCTTTTTGAAGCTTCATCACTGGTCTTTAGTATCTGAGTATCTGTCTTGTGATTCCCACTTGTTATATCTAAATTACTGATAAAAGAGAGCCAGTCTCCAGGTTTTGCCCTAAATTGTCCTCTTATAAACTAGGTCCCTGGAGAAAGGATTCTCTGAAACCATATTTCTGTTAGCTACTCAAATATCTTAATTGGAGATTGGGCTGGTAAAAGATTTTTTTAACTTCTCCGAGCTGAAGAAGTACCTTTCCTGAAAAGGAGAGGTCAAATTCATAAAGGAACAGCAGAGACTTCTATAGAAGCCTCAAACTAACACCAGTGAGGAATCCTCCTATTCTTTGCCTCTGGGGGACGATGCATGAGAATCCATCAGTCTTGTGCCTGTTTATTTGTGCTTCTGTGTCTGTATCTTTTTGTGTTTCTGTGTTGGGATAGAGTAAGCTCACTTTTCTTATGGTCGTGAAAAGTAAGTATAGGCGTTGTTCTTTGCCCTTCGTTTTTGAAGAGGACTAGTGACATCATAGGGTGACGTCTTGACGAGTGGGTTGAATTTAAGTGAGGCAGAGTTATACGAAGTCATCAGCCTCACTCTGTCTTCCAGAGTCATCTAAGTCCAGTGGCAAGACAAAAGTCAAGATGCCTGGTGATAGCCTGGATGACCCTGTCATCTTCGATGCCTGACCAAGCTCTAAGCTCTCCACATCGCCTGCTTCATCCTCCTTCATGGCCACTGGAACAATTTGTTTTCATCCACCCATTCCATGCTTGTACATAGGCATAAGCGTAGAACATAATCAGCCTTAAACATAAACTGGTAATGAATTGATTGTGTTTATAAATGTTATACTTTTGTAGTGCCTCAGAACTGTAGATTGTGTTTTAGAAGAAAAGATTATGTACAGACTGCTTGAATTGTTTTTGGGAGGGAGAGTTTTTTTCACTCTAGTTTTAAAAGTGTCAGACCACTGGAAGTCAGCATTGGTAAGATTTCAAAGATGGTTTACAATTTGAACTTTGTTCTTGACCCTGAAAGGAGAGAAGTTTGTTTAAATCAAGGAGAAACTTGACGGTAAGTGAAACTTAATCCTTACTTTTAAGTAGCTGAAGTAAAATTGATTTTAAATATTAAAAGTTATGAATCCATTTTAAATTGGGCTCTCAAACTAAAGTTTTTAGACTATGGCCATTCATGCTGTTCATACCAGAATTTGGAGTATTTTTCAATTTCCAGAAGAAACTCCTGTTTTGTTTTGTTTTTAATAAATCGTGCAAAGATTCCAAGCCTTAAGCAGGTCTAAATTCGAATGAACCATGTGATGCTCAAATTTTTAATTTAGCTTCGTCAACCAGTCTCAAGGAGAAATCAGGAAGCATTTTTTAAAGAATTGCCTGGGGTGTAATGAGAAAGGAATTAATGAGTTATAAGATACATCCCAGTGTGTCTATAAGGGAAAAGATAAGGAAAAAGAAAGATCTAAGCCTAGGGCCCAGGCAAGATGCTTCTGCTGTCTGAAAGAAGGTCATATTGTTAAGAATTGTAGAAGAAAAAGTGGCTATATTTGTGGTATTGCACAAAAAAGAAGGATTTGAAGAACAAAGATAATCCTTAATATAAAACTAGCCACGGAGAATATTAGATACAGATTATTGCTGTCGAGCTTAATTTTCATGTTGCTACTCAATATTTGACATCAGGGCAACATGTTTAAAAACTGCAAAAATAAGGGTTTTTTTCCTGAAAAATGATTATTTTTCTATTGATAACCAGTTATTAAATTAGGATTAAGGTTTTTTCTTTCTATTTCTTCATTTAGGGACCAGCCCTTGTAGGCCAGTCTCTGAAGGAGAAGGCTGATAAATAAGATTGGCCTGATCCTTGGGGAATACACGTTCTACCTTCTTGGTTGGACCCCACCCAATTAGGGGACCTTGTTTATATTGTAAACAGATTCTAATCTAGTTGCATTCCAGCCCTAAAGTGTTGTACCCCTATATTAGAGTCCAGGGGGACCCAGTTTATGAAGGAGAAAACCAACCAGAATGGTCTGGATAGAGATGGATTCCTTTGTCCAAACTGCTGGGGGCAGCTGAATCTCACGATCAAACCACTTCTTCAGCAGGAGGGGCCGAAGACTTTTGACGTACCTCTTCATTTGAAAGGCCACCAATCAGGGTTGATTTTCACCTGTCAAGGGCACCCTCTTTTCTAAGGGTATTTAAGGACTCAGGGAATCTCCATGGTTCCATCTTTGGACCACTCACCATCAATTTATTGATTATTAGCTAGTTTGATTAATAAATTGATTATTAATTAGTCAGGAACTTTGTCTTTCAAGATTTTCACTTGTCACAGTCCTTAAAGTATACTTTGATTAAGATTTCTCTATATTGGCCTTGGATGCAATCCACTTAGAATGTCAAAAATAATATTGGAAAAATATACTACTATTGTAAAAGTCGCTGTATGAGAAATGTTATGAAGAATTGAAAAATGCAACTCTCTTGATTTGGAAATTACGAAATATTATCTTGGTATTTTAAAGAAAGGAGCAGAAACATTGAGTCTACAGAGAAAACTCTAACTAGATGCTGAAAAATGAAAAGTTGATCTGATCAGCTTTTAATCCCTTTCCTCAGAGACTGACAAGTGTATTGTTTTAAAGGGGGAACAAAAAAGAGATGCCAAACGGGTTTGCAAGCATCAGTTTTAAAATGGATTGAAACTGCAAACACCCCTTGAGGATTGGTGAATTTTCAGGTACAGTTGGCAACTTAAATGTATCTGGCCCCAAACCCAGGGTAGAGTGTGGTAATTTCATTTTAACTGGGAATAGTAACAGTATATTTCACGGTTTCCCACACCCAGAAGATCATAGGCCTATTACAAATTTCCACAATTAAAGAGAGGGGAGAGTCAATTCATTATACCACACTGTCCCAAGAGTCAGGAAACTTCTTAGTATGCTAGGCAAATGTTCTACAAATAAAAACTACAGGGTAAAAGGGGTAAAAGGGGTAAAACCTTCCTAGTTTGTACAAGAAGCGACTTAGAATATTTGATATTTAAGCCTACTTATTAGTAAAAGTGGGAGAAATTCTGGTGAAAGAACATATAGAACAGTAGTCTCCCTGCTTCTAGCTCATTTCTTTGTTTCCTTTTAAATAGTATTTTATTTTTTACACGTAAGGAGAATTTTTAACATTCTTTTTTAAATAAAATTTTGAGTTCTAAATTTTTTCACTCCCTCCTCCCTAAGACAGTAAACAATTTGATACAGGTTATATATGTGCAATCATGTAAAACATTTCCCTATTAGTCATGTTGTGTAAGAAGAAACACATCCAAAGGAAAAAACTAAAAAAAAATAATGAAAGTGAAAAAAGTATGCTTCAATCTGCATTCAAACTCCATCAGTTCTTTTTCTGGATGTGGTTAGCATTTTCTTTTTTTTTTTTTTCATTCTTTTTTTAATTATTTAATATATTTAGTTTTCAGCATTGATTTTCACAAGAGTTTGAATTACAAATTTTCTCCCCATTTCTACCCCCCCCCCCACTCCAAGATGGCATATATTCTGGTTGCCCTGTTCCCCAGTCAGCCCTCCCTTCTGTCACCCCACTCCCCTCCCATCCCCTTTTCCCTTCCTTTCTTGTAGGGCAAGATACATTTCTATGCCCCATTGCCCTGTGTATCTTATTTTCTAGTTGCATGCAAAAACTTTTTTTTGTTTTTGAACATCTGTTTTTAAAACTTTGAGTTCCAAATTCTCTCCCCTCTTCCCTTCTAACCCACCCTCCCTAAGAAGTCAAGCAATTCAACATGGGCCACATTCGTATCATTATGTATATAACCCTTCCACAATACTCATGTTGTGAAAGACTAACTATATTTTGCTTCTTCCTAACCTATCCCCCTTTATTGAATTTTCTCCCTTGACCCTGTCCCTTTTCAAAAGTGTTTGCTTTTGACTACCTCCACCCCCATCTGCCCTCCCTTCTATCATCCCCCCTTTTTTATCTTCTTCCTCCTTTTTTCCTGTGGGGTAAGATACGCAATTGAGTGTGTATGGTATTCCCTCCTCAGGTCAAATCTGATGAGACCAAGATTCACTCATTCCCCCTCACCTGCCCCCTCTTCCCTTCCAACAGAACTGCTTTTTCTTGCCACTTTTATGTGAGATAATTTACCCCATTCTATCTCTCCCTATCTCAATATATTCCTTTCTCATCCCTTAATTTGATTTTATTTCTTTTAGATATCTTCCCTTCATCTTCAACTCACCCTGTGCCCCCCCCTCTCTCTCTCTCTATATATATATACATACATACACACTCACATATATATATACATAAACATGTATATATATGCATATTCCCTTCAGCTACCCTAATACTCAGGTCTCATGAATCATATACATCATCTTTCCATGTAGGAGTGTAAACAAAACAGTTCAACTTTAGTAAGTCCCTTGCAACTTCTTTTTCTTGTTCTTTTTCTTGATTACCTTTTCATGCTTCTCTTGATTCTTGTGTTTGAAAGTCAAATTTTCTATTCAGCTCTCGTCTTTTCACTGAGAAAGCTTGAAAGTCCTGTATTTTATTGAAAGTCCATATTTTGCCTTGGAGCATGATACTCAGTTTTGCTGGGTAGGTGATTCTTGGTTTTAATCCTAGCTCCACTGACCTCCGGAATATCGTGTTCCAAGCCCTTTGATCTCTTAATGTAGAAGCTGCTAGATCTTGGGTTATTCTGATCGTGTTTCCACAATACTCAAATTGTTTCTTTCTAACTGCTTGCAGTATTTTCTCCTTGAGCCGGGAGCTCTGGAATTTGGCGACAATATTCCTAGGAGATTTCTTTTTGAGATCCATTTGAGGAGGCGATCAGTGGATTCTTTCAATTTCTATTTTGCCCTGTGGCTCTAGAGTATCAGGGCAGTTCTCCTTGATAATTTCTTGAAAGATGATATCTAGGCTCTTTTTTTGATCATGGCTTTCAGGTAGTCCAATAATTTTTAAATTCTCTCTCCTGGATATATTTTCCAGGTCAGTGGTTTTTCCAATGAAATATTTCACATAGTCTTCCATTTTTTCATTCCTTTGGTTCTGTTTTATACTATCTTGATTTCTCATCAAGTCACAGGCTTCCACTTACTCCAATCTAATTTTTAAGGCAGTATTTTCTTCAGTGGTCTTTTGGACCTCCTTTTCCATTTGGCTAATTCTGCCTTTCAAGGCATTCTTCTCCTCATTGGCTTTTTGGAGCTCTTTTGCCATTTGAGTTAGTCTGTTTTTTAAGGTGTTGTTTTCTTCAGTATATTTTTCAGTATTTTTTGGGTCTCCTTTAGCAAGTCATTGACTTGTTTTTCATGGTTTTCTCGCATCCTTCTCATTTCTCTTCCCAATTTTTCCTCTACTTCTCTAACTTGCTTTTCCAAATCCTTTTTGAGCTCTTCCATGGCCTGAGACGAGTTCATGTTTTTCTTCGAGGCTTTTGATGTAGGCTCTTTGACTTTGTTGACTTCTTCTGGCTGTATGTTTTGGTCTTCTTTGTCACCAAGGAAAGATTCCAGAGTCTGAGACTGAATCTGGGTGCGTTTTCACTGCCTGGCCATGTTCCCAGCCAACTAACTTGACCCTTGAGTTTTTCAGCGGGGTATGACTGCTTGTAAAGAGTTCTATGTTCCAAGCTTGGGGGGATGTGCCAGCTCTGCCACACCAGCACTCCTCCTTCCCCAAGAACCCCCAACCCGGACTGGTCTTAGATTTTCAGCAGGCTCTTCACTCCTGCTCTGATCCACCACTTAATTTCTCCCACTAGGTGGGCCTGGGGCCGGAAGCAACTGCAGCTGTAGTTCTGTAGTTGCCCCACCTCCGCTGCCCCGGGCGCGCGGTGGCCAAACCACAAACTCCTTCTTTCACTCTGTCCCCAGCAGCTTTTCCCACTAACCTTCTCTGTTGTCTTTGGTGTTTGTGGGTTGAGAAGTCTGGTAACTGCTTCAGCTCACTGATTCAGGGCGCTAGGGCCTGCTCCGCCCAGCTCCTGGTCTGGTTGGTCTGCACTGCCCGTGCTGGGCTCTGCTCTGCTCCCAGCTCCATGCAAGAAAGACCTCACCCAGCAACCATCCAGGCTGTCCTGGGCTGGAGCCCTGCTTCCCTCTGCTGTTTTGTGGGTTCTGCAGTTCTAGAATTGGTTCAGAGCCATTTCTTATAGGTTTTTGGAGGGACTTGGCGAGGAGCTCACGCTAGTCCCTGCTTTCCAGCCGCCATCTTGGCTGGTTAGCATTTTCCATCATAATTCCAGAAGACTCATGATGGAGACTGCTATCCACATCCAGAGAAAGAACTGATGGAGTCTGAACGCAGATCAAAGGATACTATTTTCACTTTTTTTCCCCTCGTGCTTTTTTCCCCTTTTATTCTGTTCCTTCTTTCACAACATGACTAATGTGGAAACATGTTTAACATGATTGTACACATATAACCCATATTAGATGGCTAGTCACCTTAGGGAGGAGGAAGGAAAGGAGAAAAATTTGGAACTCAAAGTCTTACAAAAAATGAATATTGAAAACTATCTTTATATGCAATTGGAAAAAATAAAATCTACTTAGAGAAAAAGTAAAAAAGGAATTGTCTTGGATCACTGTATAGCTGAGTAGAGCTAAGTCTATCATAGTTGATCACCATACAGTATAGCTATTACTGTGTACAATGTTCTTTTGGTTCTGCTCACTTCACTTTCATCAGTTCATATAAGTCTTTACAGGTTTTTCAGAAAGCATCCTGCTCATCCTTTCTTGTAGCACAATAGTATTCCATTACATTTATGTACCACAGCTTGTTCAGCCATTCCCCAAATGATGTGCATCGCCTCAATTTCCAGTTCTTTGCCACCACAAAAAGAACTTTCTTGCTCATTTCGAAGGAGTATATCTTTACTTCAATTAGAATTTTGCACATAAGAAACTTCACAGTGTAATTTAAATTGCTATGTTAACATGGGATAAATAATAATAGACAATTCCCAATCGTACCCTAGCCCTAAAATTTTACACTAATTTTCTAGGAAGCTAGGTGAGAACTCATAAGTATGCTTAGAGTGACTTTATGATTTGTGATTATGAAAAAAAGATAATTGTCCTAGCCCTGTGTTGTCATCACTGAAATTTTGCTAGTTAAGGTTAAATCTTGTGAGAGTGTAATTGATATTAATCTGAGTTTGGTTTCAGGTATGATTCTCTGAAGTGTCATTAAGCCAATAATCCATCATTTCAAGGGAAATGCCAGCCACTCAAAAGGAGTGAGACCTGCTTGTTATTCAGTTGTTTTTAAGTCATATCTGACTGTCACTGACCTCACTTGTGGTTTTCTTGGCAGAGATCCTGGAGTGGTTTGCCATTTCCTTCTCTAGCTCTTTTTTGTAGATGAGGAAACTGAGGCAAACAAGGTGAAGTGACTTGCCCGGGTCACACAGTTAGTAAGTCTAAGGCCAGATTTGAAATCAGGAAGATGAGTCCTTCTGACTTCAGGTGCAGCGTTCTATCCACTGCAGTGCCATCTAGCTGCCCTGAGAACTGCTGCAGAAAATTTTCCCACTGGGCTAATTGTGAGCCTGGCTCTGATACCCTATTAACAATATGACTGGCTTCTGGATATGACTCTCACCTGGACTCAAAATGAGCTAGGGAAGTATTTTCCCTCTGCTATAACTTTGTCCCTCCCTTTCCTTTCATAGCAAATCTCTGTAATCAGGACAGGTTACCTGTAAAGTATTTGTTGTTGAAATTAATACTTAAGCATCTGAGTTAAGATAATAAGATACAAGATCCTAAACTTGCCATTCACTTGCTGGTAAATATACTCATACATATTACCATAAGATAGTGTTCAAATGTTACCATGCTTGAAGGTAGATATCTCAGAATAATATGGGAATAATTAGACAATGATGAAAAAGCTCATAGGACAAACATGTAATAATTAATAAAGTTAAAAGTCAGAAGTATTTTTATATTTTGTTTTAAAGAAAGATTTCAGTAAAATCAGTTGTCTTAGAAGGGAGTAACTGAACATATTTTAGTCTTTTGCCCTCTGTTACAATTGAAGTTTTAGTCAAGTCTGCCCACCTCTCAGGGTTGCTTCTGGGGAACAGTTGCTTGTAAAGTGTTTAGCACAGTACCTTGCCCATATCATATATCAAGCACGACAGAAATGGTGGCCATTATGATTACTTCATTTCAGTTCTTCATTCTAGATAATTAGATACTAGGCTTTAGATGTGACTACTATATGATACCTTAAGTCTTTTCTTATGTAGTCCAAATTAGGAACCTCCGTGTTAGATCTCTTTTTTGTTCCCTGGGCTCTAATCCCTGTTAAAATTCTCTAGGACTGCTATTTGAGAAAGTACAGTCCCATCCCATCAGAGTCTCCTTAGAGCAGGGGTGGGGAACCTGTGGCCTCAAGACCACATGTAGGCCTTGAGGTCCTTATGTGCGGCCCTGTGACTGAATCCACTTCCCTGAAGTTTCCACATGTGGCCTCAAGGCCGCAGGGTCCTCACCCCTGCTCTGGTGTGCCTGTTTTCCCACAGCCCCTCTAACTTTTTTCATATTCTTCTTTTGTCACCTTTGCCAGTCTGATAGGTATGAATTGGAACCACATAGTTATTTCATATTCCTCTCCTTATCAGTATTTAGTGTGTTTTTCACATGATTTTTTGTACTTATTACTTTGAAAAATGCCTGTTCATATCCTTTAGCTATTTATCAGGAAAAAAACTTTTTCATTGAAAAAATTATTTTAAAAATCAAGTCACTGTGCGTGGAAAAAAATAATACCAGTTTCAGAGAAACCTAGGAAAATTTGTATGAACTGATTGAGAGTGAAGTGAGCAGAACCAGGAAAACAATTTATATAATAACAACAACAATGGAAGGACAAACAACTTTGAACATTTAAGAACTCTGATCAATACAATGACCAACCATAGTTCCAGAGGATCATTGATAAAATATGCTACCCACCTCCTAACACGGAGGTGAGGGACTCAGTTCAGAATGGGACAGCCAGTGTGAAAATCTGTTTTGCTTGCCTATGCAAATTTATTACAAAGATTTTCTTTTTCTTCTTTTCATTAGGGGGTAGGAGTGAGAAGAAAAGAGAGGCTAGGGATAGGGGAAGTGAGGAAAGAAAAAGGATTGAGGGATAGGGTTAAAAAATCAATAAATTGAGTCATCAAAACATGTTTCAATGTCCAAAAGAGAACAGCAGGAAGGACCAGAAAAAACTCACAGACAAGCAGGACAGCTTTGAAAGTTACATGTTGAATTTATGATATACTTTAACAAGCTGAAGAAATCAAAACTATATGTCATATGAAGCTCCATGTCATATGAAAAAATGTTCTAAATCATTATTGATTAGAGAAATGCAAATTAAAAACAACTTTGAGCTTTCATCTCACACCTGTCAGATTGGCCAAGATGATTGAAAAGGAAAATGACAGATGTTAGAGGGGATGTGGAAAAATTGGGACACTAATACACTGTTGGTGGAACTGTGAGCTGATCCAACCATTTTGGAGAGCAAGCTGGAATTATGCCCAAAGAGTTATAAAACTGTTTATACCCTTTGATTCAGCAATACCACTATTAAGTCTGTTTCCCAAGGGAAAAAGAAAAAGAGCCTTTATGTCCAAAAACATTTATAGCAGCTCTCTTCGTGGTGGCAAAGAAGTGGAAATTGAAGGGATGCGCATCAATTGGGGAATGGCTGAACAAGTTGTGATACATGATTGTGATGAAATACAACTGTGCTGTAAGAAATGATGAGCTGGTGGATTTTAGAAAAACATGGAAAGACTTGCACGAAATAATAAAGAATAGAATGAGCTGATCCAAGAGGACAATACAGCAATATTGTTTGAAGGATAACTGTGAACAAGTAAGTTATTCTAAGTGTTATTAATACTCAAATCAACTAAAAAGAACCTATGAAGGTGCTATCCACCTCCAGAGAAAGACCTGACAAACAGATGTATGCATAGTATGGTTTTACATATATTTCTATATCCATGTCAAATGTCGGCCTTTTCTAGTGTGGGGGTCGGGAGTGAGGGAAACAGTGCAGAACTTCAAATGTAACCAAAAAATTAAAGAAAAAATCAAAGAATAGCAAACTGTGCATTATTCTGATAGCATTTGAATGTAATAAAATGCTATTGCACTGTAAGAGATGACAAAAGGGGTGATTTCAAACGAGTGGGTTCAAATTCCCTGAGATCCTTCATTTGGAAAGTTTTTCAAGCATGTTAAAATTCTTTCTCTAAGATTTTTAAGCATGTAGACATGAGAGCTTTTTATAGATGGCACATCATCTTCAGTAATACAAGCTCCATTTTAAATGTCTTGTTTTATATTATCATTAGTTAATGTCTCAAGGTGCGGTATACACATAGGGCCAGTTTCAGCATTAAAGTTAGTGGATAGAAATCCATATTTCAAATGATCTCCTTCATGGTTTTGAATTTGAAGGGGGCAAGTTCTCATCGAGCTGATTAGATTGTCACTGTCCTCACCTTGTAACTTGGAGTATTTGTGATATCTTCAATTCACAGTTTCTTTTTAAGCCACATGTCCATTTTGTGAGGGTTTGGTTTAGTTACAACTAGATCATATTCATAAATCCACTTAACCCAATTAACGTGCACAGAAAACATGTCACATATGATGAATGGCAGTCAGCAAGTGCACTGCTGTCAAACCCCTCTCTGGTGCAGATCCCTCAGGATCCCTCATGTACCATACATGACATGTGGCCATCTGACATGTAGACCCAGTGAGGCTGCCGGTGTCAATATTTACATTAAAAATAAAGCTCAACAGAGCTAGGAGACCATTGTACACCATAACAACATTACTCAATGATACTATGATTGACTTAGCTCTTCTCAACAAGACAATGATCCAAGAAAATTCCAAAGGCCTCATGATGGAAACTGCTATCCACATCCAAAGAAACAACAGATGAACTCTGAATGCAGATTGAAGTATGCTATTTTCCACTTTCTTTCCTTCTTTCAGTTTTTGGGGGTTTGAGTTTTCTTCTACAAAATGACTAATATGGAAATATGTGTTATATGATTGCACACATATAACCTATATCAGATTGCTTACCGTTTCAGGGAGGGGAGATCAGAAGCGAGGCAGGGATAGAATTTGGAACTCAAAACTTAAGAAAAAAGAATGTTACAAATTGTTTTGACATGTAATTGGGGAAAAAATAAAATATTTAAAAAACAAAACAAAATGAAAGAGCTAGGAAGCCATTTTGAGGGAGCTGTCACACCATCACTCTAATCTAGAGGAAAAACGGATAATATGTATATAGTACTTTACACGCTGGATATATGTTATCTCATTTGATTTTTATAAGAGCACTACAAGGTAGGTGCTATGATTATCCCCATTTTGCAGATGAGGAAACAGGCAAGCAGAGGTTAAGTGACTTGCTCAGGGTCACACAGCTAGTCAGTGTCTGAGGTAGGATTTGAACTCAGATCCAGATCTTCCTCTCTGCAGGTCCGGTGTCCTATCCACCATGCCACCTAGGGGCCTCACAGGCAGAGACCTGGAGGACCACAGCATTCACTTCTTCCAGTTTTCAGCCAGCTATATATATTATATACTCTAATAAATCTCTTTTGGCTGCATGAGTTTTGTGCATGGGTACCGGGTTACTGCACAGTCAGAGAAGCATTTGTTACCAGCTCTAGGTGGAGCATGTCTGAAGTGGGCAATGGCCCACGTGTACTAATGTTGCAGCGTGCGCCTCATCTAAGAGGGGTGAGGTGGAATTCCGTCTGTATAGAAAATGTCTCCATGCAGTGGAACCAGTAGGTGGAGGCAAGCTCCAGCGCCTCCTGCTAATGGGATCGACTGCCACCTCACTCATAAAAGAATGGTCTTTAGGCTCTTCTCACATTTGTCTCAAGGGCCTACCTCAGGTTATGGGGTATGATGACAATATGAATTTTGAATCTCTGATTAAAGGGGTTCTCCTGTTTATGGAAACTTGCCCTTGCCTGGGGTATAAGCATGGTACATCTCTCTTGCATCGTGGGGAGAGAAAATTCAAAGAGAACGAGTGCCCTTTCCTACCTGTCTCACCACTCCCATGCTCAAGCAGGAATTTTTCTCCCATTTCTCTGTGTGATGCTATCGTTAATTGCACCAGAAAAAGGTTGGGGGTCTGCCATACTTTCTTGTTTATAATCACACATGATAATGTGAGGAGACTGGGGAAAACCCAATCATAAGATGGGGAACATAAAGAAGCGTTGGCTTTAGCCCAGGACATCAGCCTTTTGTCTCTGCTTCTGACTCTCCCTCCCCTCGTGGAGAAGGATGTAGCCTGGGGCCTGTAAGGAGCAGCCCCTCGGCTCCAAGCACCACTGTCTTGCATCAGCGACCTGTCAGAGCCCCAGAGGAGGGAACAGGGAAGCTGGTGTCGAGAAATCAGCTGCAGCTTAGTGCTCAGGCTGGAGTACAAATTCTCTTCCACCTTCTTTCTTCTGCCTAGAATTCTCTTACAATTGCCACATCACCAAAAGGGGTGAATTCTGGGAAAGAGTGCTTGCCATAGTCATTTCCAGAGTTTGGTGTCTCTTATGGGGGGGAGGGAGAGGGAACAAGTTTGTATTAAGCACCTGCTATGTGCCAGATAATGTGCTAAGAACTTTACAAATATTAGCTCATTTGATCCTCACAACAACCCCAGAAGGTAAGTGCTACTATCATCCCCACTTTATAATTGAGAAACCTGAGGCAGACAGAAGTTAAGTGACTCGCCCAGACTCACTGCTAGTAAGTGTCTGAGACTAAAAGCTTTCTCTGGGATGGCCTTCATTCCAATTGCTTACAGTGGTGACCCTAATTAGAGGCTTTTTCTAAACCTCCTTGTTCTTAGGGCTCTTCTTCAACCCTCCAAATTATTTTCTATTTAGTGTGTCTAAAGTTTGAATTTACTGACCTGTGGACATGTTGAATGCTTACAGTATAAGCTGCTTGAGGGTAGAAACTATTTATTCCATTTTTGTCGGTTTCCCCAGCACCTAGCATAGTGCTTGGCACAGAGTCAGCATTTAATGGTGGTGTTTGTCCTTCCTTTGAAGAGGACCGATGCCATCAGGAAGGTGATGTCTTGACTTGTTCGTGAATTGGATTTAAGTGAGGCAGAACTTCGAAGAATCTCAGCTTTGGTCTCTCTTCCAGTCATCAAAGCCCAGTGGCAGGACGAAAGTCAAGATGACTGGCAATGACCCAAGATGATGCAGTGGATTACCTTGGCGTCTTTGATGTCTGACCAAAGCCCTGGCTTCAGCCACCTTCATGGCCCTTGGAACAAATTGTTCTCTATTGGGAATGGGAGAGCAAGTCTTCACATGTTTAGGGTAGACATCCCCCTAACTCACTGACCAGGTTTGAGGCCTCTCGGTTACTCTAAACCTTGGTTTAACCTGTCTTCTGAGACAGTTTTTACCAGGGTGTGACCACTTGACATTGTACCGCTTCTTGGAGCCACAGGTAAGAGTTGGATGAAAGGTAGGACACCAAAGGTGGATGAGCATTCCGGAAAAAGGCCCTGCTAAGTCCTCACACAAGAGCTGCTTAGCCTCCCCGAACACCCCATACAACCCTCAGCACTTACTAAGTGTTCATTGAACTACCTTGATAGTGTGAGTCTGGATCCAAAAATGGAAATAGGCTAAAACATTGGACCAATCTAATTGATAAAATTCAGCAGGTATGCACTTGGTGCTTAATAAATGCTTGAATGAAATTAATTCAGAGCAGCTAGGTGGCACAGTGAGTAGACCACTGGCCTTGGAGTCAGGAGGACCTGTGTTCAAATCTGACCTCAGACACTTGACACACTAGCTGTGTGACCTTAGGTAAGTCACTTAACCCCAATTGCCCTGCCTTCCCCCCTCCAAAAAAAAGAAATGAAATTAAGTCATAAGAGGGTAAGTTATTTTTTTAAAAAAATACCATGTTGAGGCCTTGTGCTAGAAGCTGAGAATACAAAGGTAGAAAACAAGATAAATTTTACGCTCAAGGAGCTGACATTCTTGTAGGGCCTTATAGGTTATAATTACCATAATATTAATTGTTGTTCATCCATTTTTCGGTCATGTCTGACTCTCTGTGACTCTATTTGGGGTTTGCCATTTCCTTCTCCAGTTCATTTTCCAGATGAGGAAACTGAGGCAGACAGGGTGAAGTGACTTGCCCAGGATCACAGAGCTAAAAAGTGTCTGAGGCCAGATTTGAACTCAAGGGCACCATTTAGCAGTCCTTTAGTAGTGAAAACAGCTCAAATTTACATAAATGTTTTTCTCCAGAGTGCTTTCCTCACAAACCTGTGAAGCAGGTGGCATAAGTAATGTTATTGCTTTATGACTTTAGGAAATTTCAGAAGATGAGCTCCTTAGGAACAGAGATTATTTCTTTTTTTTTGTTTTGTATCTGCAGCACTAGCTCAGTACTTGGCACAGATAGTAGGTATTTAATAAATGCTTGTTGACTGACTGATACAAAGAGCCTTGAATGCCTGGATAAGGAGTTTGGTGTTTAGTAGACAGTTGGGAGCTGCTCACGGTTTTTGATCTGGGGACTTGATCGGAGTGGTTCTTTAATTAAGGGCACTAATCTGTCAGCAGGATAAATTGGAGTAGGGCCCGGGGATGTATCTTAACTATCTCAAACTGGCTCCCAGAGGCGATTGTTTATTTTTCCGCGTAAGCATTTACACTTCCAAAATCAGCAAACACCACATATTAAGGCTTGTTTTATTGTTTTGTTGATTTTTCCAGAAGTGTAAAACTTGCAGCCACAGTCTGAACCAGATTAAGATGTAATTGGGAAATGTTTAACTAAAGAAATAAAAATACAATAGGAGAAGATAATGTTAATTTGTGGTTTTCTAAGGCAATAGGCAGCTCCATTTCTATACCATAGGTTTAGACTTAAGAAAGTGATGGAGAAAATTTTAATAATGCAGATTAAATTTAAAAGTGCCTACATGGGGTGGGGGTGGGGGGGGGACAGTTCGGCAACATAGCCTTGGGAGCCATTTCAGCGGCTGTTACAAGAGTTTGGGTTTGTGGGAAGGAGGACCTAGCCTAGAGCAGTGCTGCTCATATAAATAAATAAACATTTTAATAAATAAAATTTAATCAATATAGTTAATAAATGATATAAATACATGTTATAAAAAATAAATATTTTTACTCACATTTACTCTAATAAAAAATTTACTCAAATAAAAATTTACTAAAATTTACTCAAGTAAAAACAGGGTCATTAAAATTGCATATAAGGAGCTCAGTGGGCCACATATCAACTTAGAAAATCACATATTAACATTGTCTGTGTTCTATTGTGGTTTAATTTATTTTGTTAAAATATTTCTTGATTACATTTTAATCTGGTTCAAGATAATTTGGGAATATTGTGGGCTGAAATGTGGCCTCTTCTAGCCATGTATTTGACACCTCTGACCCAGAGTAGTGGCAATGAGAGAGGAAAGGAGAAAACACCTGGGAGAGTAATTACCAGGGAGGTAGAATAGAGAGGACTTGGCAGCTGAAATTGGATGCAGAAGGATCTTGTTGAGTCCTACCAGACTCTCCATGATCCCATTTGGGATTTTCTTGGCAAAGATATTGGAGTGGTTTGCCATTTCCTTCTCCAGCGGTTTTACAGGTGAGGAAACTGAGGCAAACAGAGTCAGGTGACTTGCCTGGGGTCACACTGCTAGTAGGTGTCTGAGGTCAGATTTGAACTCAGATGTCTGAGGTCAGATTTGAACTCAGGTGTTCTTGACTCCAGGCCCAGCACTTTATCCATTGTGACATGGTGGTGGTGGTGGTGGTGGTGGTGTCATTTCAGTCATGTCTGACTCTTCATGATCCCATTTGGGGTTTTATTGGCAAAGATCTTGGAGCAGTTTTCCATTTCCTTCTCTAGCTCATTTTCCAGATGAGAAAACTGAGGCCAACAGGGTGAAGTGACTTGCCCAGGGTCACACAGCTAGTGTGTGTCTAAGGAATGAGGAAGTGTCAAAGATGATTGTGAAGTTTCTAACTTCAGAATGCTATTATAAACAGGATTATGGAATAAAATGTTACTGGGATAGAAATTTCATGATGGGATAAAGGTCTAAAAGTGGACTCATCTTTCCCTCCTTATTAGAAAATAATATGTATAGTAAACAGTCTCTACTTTGGGTAGGGACCGTGTCTTACCCATTTGGATATTTCAGAAGCCACCTAGCACCATGTTTCGCACATAATAGGCACTCTGTTGTTTATATGTGGTTAATCATGAATATATGGAATAGTTGCATAGTGATTTATAGTTCATTGCTTCACCTATATACACTTGGATGAAATTCACAATACTCCTGTATGTTTGTATTATTATTCCTCTCTTAAAGATCAGGAAACTGAGGCTCAGAGAGATGGAAAAGAAAAACATTTGTCAGACGTTTAGTATGTAGCACACACCAGTCTAGGTGCAGGGAATAGAGATGGCCCTCACACTCAAAGAGCTCACCTTCTAATTGGCCAAGGCGACAAGAGAGAAGGATGGAAAGATCCATTGGTCCTTAGGGCCCAGGGGCAAGGCAGATGGAAAGCCTGGTGATCCTTCACTTTACCGAAAGGATTGTAGCTGGTTACACCCAGCTCAGTGAAATGGTGTGAGTGGCAGTGTCTGCCCTGAAGCCAGAGCCGGGAGCTAGTTGTTGCTGCTGCTGCTGCTGCTGTGGTCGTATTGTTCGGTCATTTCAGTTGTGTCCAACTCTTCCTGACCCCATTAGGGGTTTTCTTGATAAACAACTTGAAATCCAGGTCTCCTGATCAGAAATCCAGTATGCTCTCCACTACCCCCCAGTCTCAGTTATTAATCAGTGAGGCATAGAAAACATTGGGGTGTAGTCAACATTCATGGACCACATACATGCATAGTGTTTCCCCACTAGGGATGTGACTAAGGGTATACTGGCAAATATTTAACAACCAGCTCTCCAAAAAAAAAGTTCTCAGGACACACTTGTAAGTTTAATTTGCATTAAAATTCTCTCTAATGCTTTCTTAAGTCTAGATGATCAACAAAACAATAAATTAAGCCTTGATTCCTAGAGTTTGCTGATTTCTGAGGTGCAAATACACTGAAAATTTAACAATCGGTTCTTGTGAGTCGGGGTGGGGGAGGAGGAGCTGCCTCCAGCACACCCTTGGATGCCTTTACACCCTCAGAAGCCCCAGGTGGCACTTGAAGGTTGAGCTATACTAGCTCATGGCAATCTGAGACTGCATAGAAACCTCCAGCTTCTCCAAACCTCCATACTTTCTCTAGTGTTACTGACTAGTATTTATATCAAAGAGTATGGATTAATTCCTGGGAAATGTGTAATTTGTTCAAACAGCCAGGCCCCCTCTCACTTAGGGTCCCTAAACTGGCTTTCATTCAACATTTAAATGAAAAGATTAATGGCAAAATTCGTCTTGGTGGGAGCTCGTAGGGAAGGAGGCATCTGTAGTTACACCTGGCCAATGCATTGATTTGTTTTCCTTAACCGGAGTTTTTCATTGAAAGGGAGAGTTCTTCTGGAGGGAGGGGGGAGTCATTGAGAAGTGACAATCAAGTTGTAAAGATGGAGTCTTGAATTCCTCCTCTGATTTGTCCGCATCTTTTCTTGTGCTATAACAGAACAGATGACAAAGATGGAAAGGGTGATTTTATATAGACCAAAAAGACCAGCACTTTTTGTTGGTAGCAAAGACCTGGAAACAAAGTAGATGTCCATCTATTGGGGAATGGATAAACCAATTGAGGTACATGGAGGTAAGGGCATATGACAATGCTGGAAGAAATGATGAACCCAGAGAAGCCTGGGAAGACTGAGACGGGCTAATGCAGAATCAAGTGAGCGGGACCAGGAAAACAATATACATAAGGGGTACAACAATGTACATGAAATGAACAATAAAACCAAACTGAAGGTTTGTTTGTAATTGCAATGGCCAAAACTTGACCCCAGAGAGAGGATGAGAAAATCTGTCCCCTCATTTCTTCGCAAAGGTGGGGGGACTATGGATGTGTAATACTATATATCCTCAGATTGCTTCGGTTTATTATTTTTATTGAACTGCTTTTAAATTTTTTATTTGGTTACAAGGGGTGGTTCTGGGGATAGGGAAGGAGGAAGGATATATTTGAAAACAAGAGTCATCACATAAAAAGAAAAGCTATCTGGGGCAGCTAGGTGGCCCTGGAGTCAGGAGGACCTGAGTTCAAATCCAGCTTCAGACACTTGACACATGTACTAGCTGTGTGTGACCTTGGGCAAGTCACTTAACCCCAATTGCCCTGCCAAAAAGCAAAAAAAAAGAAAAGAAAAGAAAACCTATCAATATCTATTTTAATAGTTTTCTGGATATAAATTATATAGTCGCTACTTTACTGAGAGGAGGAGACGACAGGATTAGCATTGCTCCAAAGTGGTTCAGTCTATGTAACTCTGAGGCAGTGGGTTCTCCCTCACTAGGTATCATCAAACAATGCCCAGATGTATTGTAGTGGGGGTCCCTTTTTCCCCAAGGAAATCGTGGTTAAGTGGCTTGCCTAGTGTCACACAGCTAGAAAGTGTCAAGTGTCTGAAGCTGAATTTGAACTCGGGTCCTCCTGACTCCAGGGTTGGTGCTCTATCTGCTTCGCCACCTTTTTAGCTTGGAGGTCTTTTTTAGCCTAAGAATTAGACTAGACTGCCCTTAACCTTCTTCCAAATATGCAGTTCTGTGATTTGGGAGATTCTGCATGAAGGCAGGTTTCCAACCTAATCCCAAATTCAGAAATCCTCTCCCTTGCCCCTCCCCAGGCACTCTCTCAACGTAAAGGGGCTGAAATGATCAGTGAGGGAATTGTCCTGGCAGGTAAGTTGGGCAGCCCAGGAACCTGTGAACTGATCTGTTTCATTGTCTTTAGGGTCAGGAAAATTCTTAAAGGAGCCTATCTTGGTAGCCTAATAAATCTGTTTAGGAGTCTAGTAGGAGATTATTGCTATGTCTTCAACCTTTTCACTGCCTTTTGAACTTCAAATAAACTATCCTACTTCCAACTACTCTTAGCATTTAATGAGAAAGATTTTCAGGGATCTGGTCACAAAATGGGCATATCTGGTCTGGGTTGAAATTCTTGTTGGGGATCCCAGGAGGGCAGAGAAGTAAATGCCTTATCTTGGGGATCTCTCGCCAACTCGGGGAAGAGGTGGGTATACACAGATGGTAAGAAAAGGAGAGACTAGGGGCAGCTAGGTGGCACAGTGAGTCGAGCACTGGCCCTGGAGTCAGGAGGACCTGAGTTCAAATCCGACCTCAGACACTTGACACATTTACTGGCTGTGTGATGTTGGGCAAGTCACTTGACCCCAATTGTCCTGCGTCCCTCCAAAAAATTTTTCAAAAAAAAAAGAAAAGGAGAGACTGACTCCTATTCGACTCCACAGAATCATGTGGCCAAGACTGGATTTCAAATATATTAGCAGGACTGATCTCAATTGTCATCCTCAAAAGGACTAGTGACATCAGGGGGGTGATGTCTTGACTTGCAAGTGAATTGAATTTAAGTGAGGCAGGGCTGTGCAAAGTCATTAGCCTCACTCTCTCCTCCAGGGTCATCAGAATCCAGTGGCAAGATATAGGTCAGGAGGACTTGCTATGGCCATGAAGGAGGGAGAAAATCATTTTGGCAAGTATTTATTAGGTGCCTAGTAAGTGTGGAATGAGTACATGGCACTCTTCCACCTTCCTTTCTCCTTCCCTCAGGGGTCTTGTCTGTTGTGGAGAGGGAGAATGGTCCACTTCAGGTTTGGGAAATGTCCTGGAGACCCCCACCACTCTATTCCACCCCCTTCACATACATAGCCTTGAGTGCTGAGATCTGTTCCCCTTTCCCCAAATGCTCCTGGGTGCCAGGACTGCTACCTAAGGCTCTGCCCTCCCCCCACTTCAAATGCCCTTCCTAAAACTTCCCCATTCCAGACCCAGCTAAAAGGTCAGAGTTTTCAAATCCCAAGTGATCCTTTCTCTTCTCTGGGCAGTGTTTCTTGGGTGGACTTTTCATTTGACAGTTTAGAATCTATCAGCAAAGAAGAAAGAGGGCACATTCCTTCCAACTACTATAGATGGACCAGGTGAGAGGCTTAGCTGAAAGAAACAGCAAAACACTCTGAGGGAGAGGCAGGAGGTGGCATGTGGCAGGTGAATCAAACCACTGCCACCCTTCCCCTCCCTTTCAGGACCTTGAGCCCAAGAGCCCTGGGAATAGCAAGGTCCCCTGGACTACCAGCTCTGCTTCTAGCCCAGCGCCAGCCCCACCTCCCGACCCCAAGCACCAATGAGAAGAGACATTTTTGTGGAGAAGGGGCCCACCTTCCTAGCCACCAGCAGCACCAACTGCCACAGAGAGGCCCCAGAGCCATGCCACCCACCCCTGGAAGTCCTCCTTCCAGGTCAGTCCCCACAGCCTTTGTCTGGGGGAGCAACCCCATGGAGGTATGACCAGGCAACTGTTTCTGCACGTGCTTTAGCCACAGCTACTGAAGACCTGGAAAACAAAGTTCCTGTCCCTAAGGTCCTTCGCACTGTCAAATGGTTCAACATCACACATTCATGTGACTTTGTCGATTGAAATAACATTAAAGAAGAAATATTGCTGTCTGCTTTGTCCCTGTACCCTAAAGACAATGGGACCTTTCCGTCTGATTGAAAATGAAGCCTTCCCTGGGTGTTGTTTTCTCCCCCACCCCCATTACAATGTGAGCTCCTTGACACCATGGACTGTCTGACTTTTCTATTTGTGTCCCCAGTGCTCAGCATGATACTTGGCACAAAGAGAGCTCTTAATGCTTTTTCATTCATTCTTTGCAAAGGCGGGAGACTACGGATGTGAAATACTG
Source organism: Trichosurus vulpecula (assembly GCF_011100635.1). Lineage (NCBI taxonomy): Eukaryota > Metazoa > Chordata > Mammalia > Diprotodontia > Phalangeridae > Trichosurus > Trichosurus vulpecula. Next base: position 52,249,346 of record NC_050582.1, read on the forward strand.
CATGTAATCCAACTTGATTGCTGTCTGGGTTAGTTTTGCTGAACTGCTTTTTTTCTACTTTGTTATAAAGGATAACTTTCCTGGGATGGGGGGGAGGGGGAGAGGATTCCTTGGAGAAAGAAGGTGATGTAAAAACAAAAGATAATTTAAAAAAATTAATAAAAGAATCTATTTGTTTATGACAATCCTTGTTTTCATGCTACTCTGCCCTTGTGTTTTTGTTTAACCAAGGCAGTGCAACCTTGAGACTGTAACCTAGCGTGACTGGATTTGCAGTCAGCCTGTGTAAAGTTGAGAAAATTCCTTCCTGTTTCTAGACCTCAGTTTCTCCCTTTGTAACAAGAGGAGATGGGACTAGGTGGTTTCTAGGGACCTTTCCGGATCTGACATCCTGACAGTCCTTTCCCCCTCTGGGTCTCAGTTTCCCCCTCTGTAACATAATAAAGACATTTGGGACCCTTGGTCCCAGGGAACAAATAACCAATCGAGAGTAAGGGTGGAGGTGGGGGGAGAATGTGAAGAGTTTGAATACAAGGCAGGCACTCTGTACACTCAGCGGTTTGCCTGGTTTTGCTTAGTCACTAGTGAGAATTCAAATAGCCCAAAGAGAGGCAGCCGATTCTAGCGAATGTATACAGGAGTCTAAATGAGTCCTCGGAAGGGTATGAGAATCACCCCGCCTTGAATCTACGAATAGCTATTTTCAAATTCCTCATCTGATACATTGTGTTTATTTGACCCTGGGAATCTTATTATACCCTCCCAATGTTCCTAAACGACTCTCTAAAACTGCAAATTGCCGTTGAAAATGTGCATTGGTAGAGGGCTCTCCTTCCAAAGAGTTGCTTTCTTTTTTCTTTTTGGATTTGACTTGCGATTTCATTGGCATAAGCAACTATTGATGAAACACTTGCTTTATCAATGCACGTAGGAAGGGGCAAGGCAAGAGCTGCAAGGCGCAACGCACAGCACTCGGCAAAGGCGGGAATCGAAGCCTGGGCACGCGACGAAGGCTCAAATCCCTGTAGTCTAGGAGACCCCACACGGAGGGAGACGCATGCGTATTACGTATGCGTTCGGAGCCCGCGCCACAAGTCGGTTGGATTATTGAAGTTCGGGTTGCCCTAGTACACAGAATGCCGGCGCCTCGGCAACTGGACGGAGTTCTCTCTGTGTGAGTACTTCGCGTAGCCGGCGGGGAAGATAGCCGTTCCTCTATGGCTCCCCCATCCCGCTCCCACAGTGCGGAGGAGATGACCGGTACCCAGCTACGGCAAGTTAGGGGTGGAGGTGGAGGTGGAGGTGGAGGTGAAGGTGAAGGTGGAGGCGGAGGCGGGGCGGCAGGTGGAGGCGGAGCGGCAGGTGGAGGGACTGGGGGCACGGTCCGCCGCCGCCGTCGCAACAGCAGCTCTAGCGGGGGCGACAACATCAGCGGCGGCCCCAGCTCGGGTGAGAACAGGAGCGGCGGCGGCGCCGTCGCCAGAGAGGCCGCCGACTCTAGTGCTAGCCCCCAGACCGGCCGGGCCAACCGCTCGCCTCGCAGCCGCCGCTCCCGCACGCGGCTCCGGTCCCGGACCCGGCACCGGTCTCGGTCCCGCTCCCGCTCCAGTGCCCCCTCATGCTGCAGCTCCCGCTGCAACTCCTGGGAGCGCGATGACCGCCACGACGGCAGCGGACCCCCGGCGGCATCCAGCATCGCGACGGTCAGCTCGATCAGCGAGCTGCCGCCCACTTCCGAGTCGGTACAGAGCCACAACTCGACGCCGAGCCCAGTACCGACCCCAAGCCCAAGCCTGAGCCCAAGCCTCAGTCCCATTTTGAGCCCGGTTCCGAGCCCCGGTCCCAGCCCGGTCCCCATCCCGGGCCCTGGCCTCAGCCTCAGCCTCAGCCTCAGGATTAATTCTCTCCCGGTGCCTGAGCTCAGCTTCGGCCGCATGCCCACCTTCGAGCTTGGAGCTAGCATCAGCACCGGCCCGGGTCCGAGACTGGGCTTCCAGCAGCCCAGGGGGTGGTTCTCTGCCTTGCATGGCCAGTCCTCATTCCCGCTATCTACCGCCTCTGGCCACCTTTACCACCCCGCACCCCGGAATTACCAGCCTTGCTCCAGCTACCTCGAAAAAGCCAAGGAGGAGAGTCTTCGGCTGAAGTAAGCCCCCTGGTGCCCGCTTTTTCCCCTTTCTCTCCTACTTTCTAGTCTTCTCTTGCTTCCCCAACCTCTTCCCCATTTTTCTCTCTCTTCCCTCCCCGGCTTTTTTTCTATCGGTTTCTCCGTCCTAACACTCTCAGCTTCACTTAAACCCCTCCCCCAACGATCTTTCACTTGTCTCCCCAACCCCTTTTCCATTTTTCTTTCCCCTTTCCTTTTCCATCGGTTTCCTCTGTCCTATCAGTCTCATCCCCCCTTTCACTAATCCTCGATTTGCTTTCTCCTTGGGAACTCATAGGTATAGCTAACTTAGGCAACACTTGGCGAAATGTTTTTGGCAGACTTTCCCCTGTCCCTCTCGGGGTCGGAGAGGTCCCCTGCTATTCATCTGAGGCATCGTGCCTGGTACATCCCAGAGAACGGGTGTATTATTAAAATATTCACATTCCTTGGTGTTGGCTAAGTGTATTACAAAATACTTTTTTTAAAGAATGAAAGCGATTTTTTAAAAAATGAAATTAACTTTTTCCTTTTTTAAGGAAAAAAACTTAGTGCGTTCGAGAGAGCCTTGCCTCTGGGAAGTCAGAGGACCTAGGCTCGAAAGCCGACTCTGACGGTTAATTCTGGTTCTATTCAACAAGTTAGTCTCAGAGGGCTCATAGGATGACAGATTTAGACCTGGAAAGAGTCTAAGAAGAGACCCCCTAAGTGTAAACCCCTTTGTTTAGGGGACCTTTCCACGAGGAAATTGAAGTTAGGAATTTGCCCAGGATAGCATAGCTAGTAAAAGGCTGAGAGCGGGTTTCGAATCCTAGTCCGGCATTTGATGCCCGATTCCCCTAGGGAGCCAGCTATCTCGTTCGTAAAATGGAGGGAGGGGCATGGACTAGATAAGGTGCTCTTGTATGTGCTCTTGTAAACGCCGCGGTGACTTTTCCCACATTTTAAAATAAAAGATAATACTTGTCTCAATCTCTACCTCTCTTAGAAGGTTAACGATGGTATCTTGTGAGGCTCAACCTAGTGGTGTGTAAAAAGGGAAATACTAGCACGTGTATATGGACTTGGCCCAAAGCTTTCCATGGAAAATAAGTCGTGTCTACTGATCGCCCTTATTTAGTATAAGAACGCAAGAAGAGAAAATGAGGAGCTAAGAATTGACCCTGAAACTGCAAACCTGCGTGACCGGAAAGATATTTGGGCCCCAAATATTTCATATATAATACTATTTATAATAATAATACATAATAATGTTTATAAGTGCCACTGTACTAATAATTATGTACATTAGAAAATTTACACATACAGTTTTAGAATGTGAGATAAAAGATGACAGTGTTTGATATTAGAATCAACAGAGTCTGGAGTTTGAGTAGGGGGATGAATCGGTCAGACCCAGATTTTTGGCTTGTGGCGCCACCGGAGAGGGGAGAGATGAGGCAGCACAAGCCAAATTATGCTGTTGCTGTAGTCCAGAAGGTGCTGAGATCCTGAGCTAGGCTGGTGGCTGTGTGGGCAGAGAGAAGGGAATGGGTGCTCTAGATATTGTGGAAGTGAAGATAAGTGAAGATATGGGGGTGAGTGCCAGTGAGTTGAAGATGACCCTGGAAACCTTTGCCATACATGGGGTGGGGGTGGGGGAGTAGTCTGAAGAGGAGTGGATTTGAAGAGAAAGTTAAAGAAATAAGATCTGAAATGTCCTATCATAAACCATCGCATGACTGGCAGTTCTGTGAAATTCACTGTCTCTCAAAAGGAGAAAAAGGGAAGGTCCAAAAATTTGGAGGGGGCAGAGTTGGGGGATAAGAGGAAGTGTGATTGTGTTGGTTATGGGTGGGGGAGATTCAAACCTCTCCCCACCCTCTGCTTGGTTGATCCCTCCTTGGAGTGGGCAGTATGCATTTTGGAGACCACTGATTTAGAAAGCAGGATATAGTACAATATATTTACTTAATCTATATTCCTGAATCTTCTAGGAGATTAAGTGAGAGAGAGAGAATTGCAGAATTGGGGGCGCCTGAAGTTTGGGGACTTTCTCCAATATCTCCAGAGTCAGAGTAAGTGATTTTCCCTTTCCAAAAGTAAGGGATCTTACACCTTTTACTCAGAAGCTGTGTCTTAAAAGAGAATTTTTTTATGTAGCCATATTTTTTAAAATATATATATTTATTTAGTATTTTATTTTTCCCCAATTACATGTAAAGATGAGAGGGTTCGTGTTTTATTTTGGGTTTTTTGCTAGCTAAATGAAAAGCTTCAAACCTATCTCATGGTTTTCTTTCTGTCTTGTGGCCCCATATTATCTCCTTCCTAAATTTTACATCATAGAACTGACCTAAGAATGAAAGCATTTTTTTTTAGTGAAAATAGGACGTTAATTCTTTAAACACTTTTGCGTTTGTGTAACATTGATTTCTCATTCATAGCAAGATTTAATATGAAACTGCAATTTACAATGACTTTACTTTTCGGCTAGCCTAGCTGTAACATATATGTTGGATATGGATGTCACAAAATGAATTTTAATAGGGAACAAATGGTCCTTCTGGTGAATCAATTATATTATATATGTTCCTCTTTACAATCTTAAGCTGTTTCCCCTCTTTTCCCATATTTCCTATAGCAACAGTCTTCATTTTGGGGTTCTCTTTTTCTTGCACATCTGGGTTCACTTTGCACTGAACTTGTAATTCACGATGCTGCATGGAGCCGCATCACCAGAAACGTGCCCTTGTAGACATCGCAGAAAACTCCAGACTCTTACAGGCTCAGGGAACTTGCATTCACAGAGGTCTGGAAGGAGCCCTTGGAGATTATGCAGAACCAAGACTAATGGGTAGAAAATGATAAAGACTCTGATTCCTCGTAAAAAAGGTTGGAGAGGCATTTCTGCATGGGGTAAATAGGTGGATGAAATGACCATTGAGAGCTCTTCCAACTCTGCCATTTTGACTGGAGCTCATCCCTCTTCTCTTACATAAATAAAATTAAACCATTCTTTCTGAGGAGATCATACTTACCATCTAAATAGATGAGTCATTTTCCAAGGGACCAATGGACAAGTTACTTTTGCACTCTAGGTCTGTGAAATGAGGACAGCGGATTAAATGATATCCAAGGCCCCTTTCAGCTTGAGCATTCTGTGAATTTGAAATGATTCTTCAATCCTCTCCCCCTTCCTTTCCATCTAAGTTTCTTAAAACTGACCTAAATATCTTATGTTGCAGTTTAAGCTACTTTCTCCTTATTCTGGGGAACTGAACAGATATTACTGTCTCTTATGCCCTTCATAGACTTAGAGGAAAATTATATTTTTTTCTAGATTTCATAAAAATAGGATAAATGATCCCAGGCTGAAGCTAAAATAAATTTTCTTTGCTTTCTGTTAACAACTTGTAGAATTATAAGACTGGAATGTTACGTATGTCCCAATCACTATATTAGAATTGTTTTAATTAACTTATTTTTTAATGAGAAGGGGGGAGGATGTCATTTATTGGGAAATAGTTGACCTTTCAAAATATATCAGAAAGGAGGTGGACTGGTCAGGTATTAAGCATGGACCCACACAGATCATGGATCGATCAAAGCAGTAAACACTTTGCTTTATCACATTTCTAATTTTTGCAACTCTTCTTTACTTTTAGTTCCGATGAGTATACCCCCATCGAAGAAGAGACAAAATCTAATAAAAATGCTTCTTCTGATGCAGAAGGTATTTTTGCTTAATGACAAAGCTTTTTTCTTGGATGTCATAGTTGGGTTTGTGAATAGTAAACCAATAGACTTTGAAAATTAGAAATATATCTTAACAAGTAGTTAATAAAAAGAGTACAGCAATATATCCCCAGAATTATCTATTATGATGAAGTCGTATTTATTCCACAGAAGTAAGGATGATTCAACATTAGGATAAACAGTCATGATTAATCTTTTTAAGAACAAAACCCACACAATTATTTCAGTTCAGAAAAAAACTTTTAATAGATATAGAATTAGTTATGCTTTAAAACTCTAACAAGAATAGGCACAGAAAGTCTATTTTAATAATAAAAATATGTAAATTTGTAAAATTTGGTAAAAAAAAATTGAAAAATATGTAAAAATGTAAATAAAAATATGTAAAAATAAAAAATGGCATTATTTGTGCCACTTGAAGCTTAAAGCTCTCAGAATAAATGCAGGTATAAAGCAAGGATGCCCACTATTGTTTGACATTGTCTTAGAAATGTTGGCAATCTCATTGAAAAAGAAAGAAAATTAAAGGTACAAAGATAGGCAGACAGGAGACAAGGTTATCCTTGTATGCAAATGACATGATGGTTTACTTAGGAAAACCTCAGAGAATCAGGAAGGAAACTGATATAATAAATAGCTTCAATGAAGTAGCAGTACTCACATTAAATAAAAAATTATCAACATATTCATTTAGCAATTTAAAAAAACAGGAGGGAAATGATAGAAATAACATTCAAAATAACTACAGAATGCATAAAATATCTGGGAGTTGATTGGCCAACGCACTCTCGGCTTAATTTAAATAGTTACAAAATCCTCTTTACAGAAATAAGAGAAGACTTAAATAATTAGATTATTTGGTGTACAAGGCTAGACCCTTCTGATATAATGAAAATGATAATGCTCCCTAAATTTACAAATTTAGTGTTATAGAAATCAAACGATCAAGGTGTTACTTTATAGAACTAGACAACAGAAAATAATTGTAATATTTATATAGAAGAACAAGAGATCAAGAATCTGAAAGGAAATAATGAAAAAAATAGGAGTAGCACTTCTGTACCTCAGACAATAGTATAAAGAAGCATACATTAAAGCTGTTTGGTGCTAGTCAAAAATAAAAAATAGATCCCGAAACAATGGAATTCAGTAGCTCCATTGTTCAGTAATATTCGAAACATAAAATTAGTTGGGGAAAAATTATTCATTCCATTTATTTTCATTTTTCAGTTATTCATTGCTTTGGTTAAGCAGCCGGGAAAACCAGAAAACAATCTGGTAGATTGCATCTCATACTATATACCACATTAAGTCACAAATGGCTATGTGACCTAAATGTTAAAGGTTTCATCATTTACAAATTGGATGAAAATGAAAGGGAGAGCCTTTCAAAACTGGTTAGGGGGAGAATTCTTAACCAAACCAAACCAGAGATACTGGTGATCATGAAAGATAAAATAGAAAATTACATGAAATTGAAAAGCTTTTGTATAAAATCGCTACAGATAGGAAAAAAAGAAAATGTCCTGTTAGGGGGAAAATTTGCAGTAAGGGTCTCTGATAAAGGTCTAATATCTAAGAGATATAGGGAATTAACTCAATTATATAAGCCCAAGAGCTATTCGCCAACGGAGAACTATTCCCAATTAAGGCGATTCTGAACCTTCGTGTCACCCCCTCTCCCCACCCCCCACCCCCACCCATGAAAATGGCAAGTTTGACCAAAGACAGAAATAGTCAAAGTTGGAAGGGCACTACTAACACACTGTTGACAGAGCTTTGGATTGGTCTAGCCATTCTGTTTTTTGGGGAAGTTGGGGGGGCGGGGCGTGGAGTTAAATGACTTGCTCAGGGTCACATAGCTAATAAGTGTCTAAGGCCAGATTTGAACTCCAGTCCTCCTGACTCCAAGGCTGGTGTTCTATCCACTGGGCCACCTAGCTGCCCCATGGTCTAACCATTCTGGAAAACAATTTGGAATTAGATGAGAAAAGTGACAAAGCTCTTCATAAGTTCTTGCTCACATATCTCACTGCTAAGGCAGATACCCCTAAGGAGATCAAATAGAAAGGCTCTCTATATACCAAAATATTCATAGCAGCCTTTTTTGCAATAGCAAAGAATTGTAAACAAAGTAGATACTGGCTGAACAGATTGTAGTATATAAATGAATAGAATGGAATAGGATTGTTTAGTAAGATATGACAAATATGAAGAATTCAGAAAAACATCAGAGGATATGTGTGAACTGATGCATCCTGAAGAAAGCCAGTAATGTAAATGAAAAGAACAATGCAGTGAAACCAATCAATGAATGATTGTAATAGCTGAACTTGGTCCTATAGAGGAAATGAGGAAATACCTCTCTCTCTCTCTCTCTCTCTCTCTCTCTCTCTCTCTCTCTCT